>NC_030429.2:28612585-28670085 GCF_001660625.3 Ictalurus punctatus | reverse complement strand
TTGATATTCGGTTTATTGATGTTATGTTTATATTTTTTACGCTGGGTCAGAGGACTGACACTGATATTGTTTCCCCCCTTAATATCTTAAAGAGTGTATTTAATCTATAAAACTACAGGTGGACAGAATGACGATATAACATCCAGGTCATAATATACTACGTCATGTTACACGACCAACCCCATATGACAGGACCAGAACTGGATTTTTAAATATTTATTCATTCATGCTTTTCTGTATTGGATATATTTCTGCAGACCGCAGAGAAGACGTGAAACCAAACACCAGGTTAGATTTTAAATGCCACATTACTGGCAGTTTGTTAGCAATCCTAAATACCGTGACTTGTTTACTGGGATACAATATAAACAATATCACACACTTAACTATGCAAACAGCATATGTTAGTATAAAGTTTCTTAAGCAATTATATTAACCCACATTTAATTAAATAATAAATAAATAAATAAATAAATAAATAAATAAAAAGCTGTTGTATGGAAATAAAGGCATATTTATGATCTGACTCATATAGATATTAATTATAAATATAAATTGTAATATAGAAACACATCTACCTGGTAAATAAGGAGGAAATACAGGACTTACCTTTACAGTATATTCTACATAACAGATTCATATAATAAATAATCACATGACAGAATGAAAAAAAGAAAACAGAGTACTACAGCATTCTGCAGTGTAAAGTTATTAGCACACAATAAGACTGAAACCAGGAAGTGAAACTAAACAAGTAAAAACACACAGAGATAAATAAACTTAAAGAAATAAAAGTTTAATAAGGGAATAAAACACTGAAAACCGCACAGTTTCAGACAAACTGCGTCGTTTTAAACATTTCCCAGACATAACTAACTGTAAACATCTTTACCTTCCGTCTGAAAGTGTCCCCATTCCACATGAATCCATTCACACAACACACTACTTGAGATAATGTGAAATAAATAAAGTAATAATGTTTAATCGCCGCCATGGGGTTGTAAACACAGCACCCTGCTCACGCGGAAGTGAAACGCCGAGGCTGCTGCTAGGGCAGTTCAGCGCGGTCACGTGATCACGGTCAGCTGACTCACACTGTAATGGCGGACTGCTTCTGTCAAAACAAATCTATAACCACACTCTCGACTGTTAAACAAGGGATATATTAAGAATTTAACCCATGCGCCCACTGTAAGGAACAGCACATTATTCAAAGATGTTTTTCTCTCATTTAAAATGCCTACATTAAGGCAGAGTCCACTGATTGGTTGTTAGAGACTCCTGGGCAACCTATCAGAACCCATCTTTCCCCTAATGAGTGGAAAAGTTTCATCACTCTGAAGAGAAGCATGGCACCTGTAGTACAGAGACAGAAGAGTACTGTTCATGGCATCTTTATTCGTTTAAAAAAAAAAATCCTTACTTAAAATGTAATCAAAATAATATATAAGGGTGAAAAAGCAACAATATTTCCAGCGATTATTTAATAATCTTGTACAGGGGCGGACATCGCACTAGGTAAAGGCAGTCACCTCGGGCCCCTAAAAGCCACGGGCACCCAGGGGATGGGGAAATGAAGCCTTATAAAGCGCTAAGACTTTCCCCTGACTGTTCTCGGAAAAGATGAAAAGATTCAGGAGTGTCGAAAACAGCGCCATCTGGTGGTTAGTAAAAATATAGCAGCCAAAAGCCTGTGGAAGAAGCTACGTACGGTGAAGCTGAAACCACACACTCCATAGATAGTTTCAGTGTTATGTGCACACATCAGTCTAACACGTGTGTGTGTGTGTGTGTGTGTGTGTGTGTGTGTGTGTGTGTGTGTGTGTGTGTTGAGTTTCTCCCTCTGATAAATTCATTTACCCATTAAAGTGTGACAATAAATGCCAGTATGAACTAATATAATTCAATATGATGTAGTAGAAGAATAAAGTCCATATACAGTGCCCTCCACTAATATCGGCACCCTTGGGAAATATGAGCAAAGAACTCTGAAAATTTGTCTTTATTGTTTAATCTTTTGATAAAATATTCACAAAAATACTCTGCTCTCATGGATATCAAACAATCGCAAACACAACACAGGTTTATGTATATATATATATATATATATATATATATATATATATATATATATATATATATATATATATATATATATATATATATATATATATATATATATATATATATATATATATATATATATATATATATATATATGTTAAATATAGGCGTGCAACAATTATTGGCACCCTTTTAATCAATACTTTGATCTACCTCCATCTGCCAAGATTACAGCTCTGAGTCTTCTCCTATAATGCCTGATGAGGTTGGAGAATACATGGTGAGGGATCTGAGAGCGTTCCTCCATACAGAATCTCTCCAGATCCTTCAAATTTTGAGGTCCACGCTGGTGGACTCTCCTCTTCAGTTCACCCCACAGGTGTTCTATGGGGTTCAGGTCAGGGGACTGGGATGGTTATGGCAGGACCTTGATTTTGTGGTCAGTAAAGCATTTTTGTGTTGATTTTGAAGTATGTTTTGGATCATTGTCCTGCTGGAAGATTCAACCACGGCCCATTTGAAGATTTCGGCAGAGGAAGTCAGGTTTTCATTTAATATCTGATCTAATGTGAGCACGGCAGTTCGTATGACTGCTATCACCTTCGGTGGAGGACCAAATGCAGCTTTGCCCAGTTTCTGAGGGTTCAGAGTTTTTACCAGTACCGAGTCACCTGGGAGGAAAGGGACAGTAGGCTTTTCTGCAGGTAAAGGGATAGAAGCAGAGACATTACCTTTCACACTGTTCAATTATTCAATTAAGGCTTGAGTGTAATCTTTGACAATCATGTGCAGGTCTCCTGCAAAAGAAATGCCAGGGTTATCTTTAGTCCAAGGGGTTGGAAATGGTCCATTAAGAGCTCGAAAGGAGACCGTTCTGATTTTGGATGTGATGTCATTCTGATTTCACTGAGAACTTCTGGGAGCAGATCTACCCAATTTCAAGCACAGCCTTGGTCAGTCTGTCTTTAATAGTGTGATGTTTTCCGTTCCACTATGCCTGAGCTTTGAGGATATGGTATGTGGAAATTCCAGCCAATATTAAGGTATTTACAACGTTTCAGCATTAGCTTTGATACAAACGGAGTACCATTATCGATGTCAATTGACTGTGGTACGCCATACTGAGGTATTATTTCCTTAGCATGGATCTTTACCACTGTACTGGCATTCTCCTTAGAGCATGGGAAAGCTTCTACCCATTTGGAGAATTTGTCAATAATGACCAGCAGATACTTAATGTTCCTTAACACTGGCATGTGTGTGAAACAATATTTTTGTGATTTTGGTGACCATGGGAACACAGAATTGGTTATTGATAATATTTATCGCGCCTTTTTGATCGACATTGAAACACAATGAAAATGGCACACAATAAATGGTAACACTGAACTGAGCAACGCAACGCATCCATTGTGGCAGTGAATAATAGCCAGGTGTACAATGTTCAGCGCACCAGAAGGAGAGCTCGTTAGGTGAGGTCTGTAAAATCGCAATGTCAAAATCATGAAGTGACCACACATACGTGAACAGGGAAAAAACAGTGTTATGATCAACATATGGCGATGATGAGCCCTCTTTGGCAGCCCATTTAGCCACTTCATCAGCAAGAGAATTCCCTCTGGCCTGTTCAGAATCAGCAGAATGGTGACCCTTGACCTCCATTGCAGCTAAGCGTCGATAGGGATAAGGGATGAGGGATGCTTCCAATAGATCTGAAACAAGAGTCTCATGTGAGATAGGTTTACCATCAGCCGCTTTAAAACCCCTGGCATGCCATATCTTACCAAAATCATGCATGACACCAAAGCATAATGAGAGTCTTTGTAAATGGTGACGTTCTGGCCTCGAAACAGATGACAAAAGTGAGTCAGAACAACCAGTTCAGCAGCCTGTGTGGCTTTAAGAGGAATAGAGTGTGCTTCATGAACAATGTTGGGCAGTGAACAGGTACTATCACAACTTTTTTTATTAGCTATGTCTGCTCCTAGTTTGTGCACATCCATGTCTTCATTATGTGCTTTGACCTGACTGGATGTAATTTCACTGGCACAGCACACACCTATACCTTTCCAAAATGAGCTCTGCTTCTCTCACTAGTCTGGCTCTAACTTAATCATGCAACTGTCCAAATACTGTCTTCACAGACAGTGAGGACAGTGAAGAACAAATGTCTGACATATGGGAAGTTTTTTCTTGATTCACAGTAGTCATGGAACTTTTGTTTTAACACTAATATCTTGTCCCTTTCTTCCTCTCAAAGTCTCCCTCACCTGCGACATCCACAAATGTTGCACACTGCACATTTTCTGACATCTCCACCACTCCACTGTACGCCATGCAGAAAAGTCCAAACCTTTGCAAACACCCAATAGCGTTCAACATGGAAAAGAGCAGGTGTGCATACTTCCACTTGTGCAAGAAAATATTATGCGGAAATATGAGGAATTTAAACCTACACTAACCGCAAAACTCGATGCCGTTGCGGCTGTCAAAGCTCAGGAACATTACTGATAGTGGCAATGCATAAGTTTACTTTTGTAGGACCACGGTAAGAATAAACGGATTGAAAACTTAGAACTCCATAAGCGGATCAAGAAGCCAGCAGAGTTAAATGATACCATCTGCCAAAGAGGTTCATCGGAAAAAGCCAACATAAACACTAAAGGGTTAACTTTGATTTGTCAGATTTACATTACTTTTCTCACAGCTGATTGGTCCAATTTGAGTTTAAGTTTTCTTACCTAGAATAAAACTCACTCTGGAGCAGGTGAGCCGTGTAGTGTAAGTTACCATGGCGATGAAACCCACTAGAACTGACACCACTTTAAATAAAACAATCGTAACGTTGCGCTGTCACAAATTTGATCTGTATTCTGTTTTGTTTTTTACAAAACATCCGCGACTAGCTTGTAGCCTGTAGCCCGCTAGCATCACCTACCGCTAGCCTTGTTTACGTTTCACATTTCTCACTTACCGCTGTTCTGTTTTTAAAAAAACAAACAAACAAACAAACAAATATGTCTGCTGTCTCTCCGGTTTTGAGTGCAGATGAGGACTCGCTTGAGCTCCACATGGTGCGGCTGGAACTGGAGGATGTGGAGAAGCAGATCCGCGGCCTACTCGACAAGCAGGCCCAGCTGCTGGAGCGGCAAACTGCGCTGGAAACATCTTGTGCCTCTGCTCACATATCCAAGGTATGCACACAGCGTGGTATTTCCACTCCCAGCCCCTCTACGCCGTGTGTTTCTCTGTGCAGGGACCGTGCACCTAGGACTTTCCCAGCTGTGGTCTCCGTCACGCCAGCGCCAACACACCTCAGGCCTTGGGTGAACCAGCGGCGAAAGGCGCGGGCTGGACCTTCTCCACCTCCGGTGTTCGAGATTCCAACCAGGAACCGCTTCGCCCGTCTCCGCCAGACCAGACCCAACACTGTGATCGTCGGGGACTCCATTGTGCGGAACGTCCGTGTAGCCTCATCTAAAGGTAAGGTGTGCACACACTGTTTTTCTGGTGCTTGTGTCCTTGATGTCGCTGCGCAGGTATCCGGGATCCTGAAGAAGGACGAGCGCATTGGAGCGGTTGTGCTGCACGCGGGGACGAACGACACCAGGCTGCGGCAGACGGAGGTTCTGAAGAGGGACTTCTCCAGCCTAATCGAGACGGTACGAGGCAGATCACCCACCGCGAAGATCATCGTCTCTGGACCTCTTCCCACATACAGACGTGGAGCAGAAAAGTTCAGTAGACTTCTAGCACTAAATGATTGGCTAGTCTCTTGGTGTAATGAGCAGAATCTGGTGTTTGTCAATAACTGGAATCTGTTCTGAGAGCGTCCTAGGTTGTTTCTTCCTGATGGCCTGCACCCCAGCAGCCTTGGAGTGAAACTGCTTTCAGACAACATTTCCAAGGCGCTACACTCCAAGTGACTGCCTACCGTAAGTACGTCTTCCAATAATAACAACATTCAGTATAATCAATGTTCAACTAAAAATCCGGCAAAGGTAATACATACTATAGAGACTGTGTCTGTTCCCCGAGCTATACAAATATATAGAAAATCTCGGAAAGTCTATCTTCATAACCTAATTAACATAAAATTAAATCATATTGAATGCACAGCCAGCACTTTTGATCTGAGGCTAGGACTATTAAACATTAGATCTCTTGCGTCTAAGGATCTTATTGTTAACGACATCATTACTGATCAGGAATGTAATTTAATGTGTTTAACGGAAACTTGGATTAAACCAAACGAGTACATAGCATTAAATGAAGCCAGTCCTCCTGGATACAGTTATGTACATCAGCCTCATTCAACTGGTAGAGGAGGAGGTGTTGGACTCATCCATAGTCAAAATCTAGTCGTCACACAAAAACCTAAGCATAAATTTAATTCTTTTGAAATTCTTTATAACAGTATAAGTTATGTAGCCACAAAAAAATAAGTCAATTCCTCTAATTATTATTTACAGACCCCCAGGGCCATATACTGAATTTCTTAGTGAATTTGCAGACTTTGTCTCAAACCTGGTTGTGTCTGTAGACAAAGCATTAATCGTCGGAGACTTTAATATTCATTTTGATAACCTGGAAGACCCTCTAAGAATAGCGGTTGTGTCCATCTTAGATTCAGTAGGGATTAATCAGAACGTAATCGGGCCTACTCATAATGGTGGTCACACTCTTGACCTCATACTAACATACGGACTAAGTATAGAAAATATTATCATTTTTCCGCAGTCTGAAGTTGTCTCAGACCATTATCTTATCTCGTTCATAATACGTATTGATCATAATATTTCCACCTCGTCTCGCTACCGCGTAAAACGTACCTACACATCAGCTACTGCACCGAGCTTCATAAATAACCTCGCAGAAACATCAATTAGATTTGGATCACCGTCAGATCACATAGAACTCGATCAGGCGACTGAAAGCTTGGAGTCAACACTCCGCTACACGCTAGATAGAGCGGCTCCACTCAATAGGAAAATAATTAGAGAGAAAAAATGATCACCCTGGTATAACGATCAAACGCGAACCTTAAAACAGACAACTCGACAATTAGAACGTAAACGGCGTCAAACCAAACTGGTGATATTCCAAACAGCATGGAAGGAGAGCCTACTGAAATATAGGAAATCTCTTGGCGATGCTAGAAAAATCTATTTCTCCACCTTAATAGGAGACAACAAAAACAATTCTAGATTCCTTTTCAACACAGTAGCAAAATTAACTAGGAATAAAACCACTACAGAGAGAAACACTCAATCATTACATAGCAGTGAAGATTTCATGAAATTTTTCATGATAAGGTTGAAAATATTAGACGTGAAATACAGGCCATTAAATTAAAACTGGACAGTACTGTAACAAACCCATTACATGACAATGTAGCAATATCAGATCAATGTTTAGAGTGTTTTGCTCCGCTTAGAAAGACCGAACTAGCTACATTAATCTCTTCAGCCAATTCATCAACTTGCATACTAGATCCCGTACCTACATGTTTGTTTAAACAGATTGGTCCAGTAGTAATTGAGCCACTTCTAAATATAATCAATTCTTCCCTAAGCAGTGGCTATGTACCTAAATCACTTAAATTAGCAGTTATTAAACCCTTGATTAAAAAACCTGATCTTGACCCATCTCAATTGTCCAACTATAGACCAATATCAAATCTCCCCTTCATCTCTAAAATTTTAGAAAAGGTTATAGCAAAGCAGTTATGCTCGTACTTAGATAGGAACAACATTCATGAAATATATCAGTCAGGATTTAGACCTCATCATAGCACAGAGACAGCGTCAGTTAAAGTAGTAAATGACCTTCTACTGACTTACGATCAGGGTTGTGTCTCGCTGCTTGTGTTACTCGACCTTAGTGCAGCTTTTGATACTATAGATCACACTATTCTCCTTGATAGATTAGAAAATGTTGTTGGTATTAAGGGAACAGTCCTCTCCTGGCTCAGGTCTTATCTCACCGATCGTTATCAGTTCGTAGATGTAAATGGTGATTTCTCCATGCGTACTGAGGTTACTTTTGGAGTTCCACAGGGTTCTGTTTTAGGCCCACTGCTCTTTACTTTATATATGCTACCCCTAGGTCAAATTATTCGTAAACATGGAATTAGCTTCCACTGTTATGCTGATGATACACGGCTGTATGTTTCAGCGAAGCCAGAGGACAGACATAAGCTTAGTAAAGTTGAGGATTGTGTAAAGGACATTAGACATTGGATGTTAATTAACTTCCTTCTGCTTAATTCTGATAAAACAGAAATACTTTTATTAGGCCCACGTGTAGCTAGAAGTAATCTTTCTGATCACATGGTTACTCTGGATAGTCTTTCTGTTTCTGATGTGCAGCAGTTAAAGACCTTGGAGTGATTATTGACTCCAGCCTATCATTTGGTGCTCATGTAGATAATATTACTAGGATAGCCTTCTTTCATCTCAGAAATATTTCTAAAATAAGAAACATATTGTCACTACATGATGCAGAAATACTAGTTCATGCATTCGTCACCTCTAGATTAGATTACTGTAATGCCATACTGTCTGGATGTTCCAGTAGGAATATAAATAAGCTCCAGTTAGTCCAGAATGCAGCTGCTAGAGTCCTAACTAGAACCAGAAGATACGACCACATCACACCGATATTATCAATACTGCATTGGCTCCCAGTAAAATCTCGCATTAATTATAAAATACTCTTATTAACCTATAAAGCACTAAATGGTCTCGCGCCACAATATCTAAGCGACCTTTTGGTTTTATATGATCCGCCACGCCTACTTAGATCAAAAGATGCAGGCTATCTGACGGTACCTCGAATAGTGAAGGCTACAGCAGGGGGAAGAGCTTTCTATTATAGAGCCCCACAGTTATGGAACAGTCTTCCTATTAGTGTTCGGGACTCAGACACAGTCTCAGTGTTTAAGTCTAAGCTTAAAACGTATTTGTTTACTCAAGCCTACCCTGACTAGATTCTGTTCTACTTTCTCCCTCTCTCCTTTTGCCGAGCCCCACATGAATTTATGGAGATACTAGAGATCCAGATCCTTTCTGCCTCTGGATGGAGCTCAAATCTTCTCTAATTCCAGAATGCTGGGACTACGGCTGCTCCTAACACCATACAGACTTCATATAAATCCATAATGAACTTTTTCACAATATCTGTTGTTACCCAGATGAGGACGGGTTCCCTTCTGAGTCGGGTTCCTCTCAAGGTTTCTTCCTCTTAAAACATCTTAGGGAGTTTTTCCTTGCCACCGTCGCCACTCAGTGGCTTGCTCAGTTGGGATAAATTCACACCTTTAATATCTGTATACCGTGTTGATATTTCTGTAAAGCTGCTTTGAGACAATGTCTATGTAAAAAGCGCTATACAAATAACATTGAATTGAATTGAATTGAATAGAAACCAATCCACCTTGTTGAGACTGAAAAATCAGAGTTTGCTCAAACTAAACTCAAACTTACCTGGGTAGCCACCCAAACCAGTGTGAAATATTTCTCTTATTTTCCATGATTATGATTCAATCATTTAAGATCAGTTCAATGTGATTTTTGTTTACTCATGGTCTTGACTATGTTTCTGTCCGATGTCTCATGATGGCCGAGTAATCAGACATCGCGGGGTTATAAATACAGATAGTGTATGGTTCCCCAGAAGCGTGATATTTCATCATGCACTTCTGGAAAAAAGGGGAGTTTTCTGCGGTGTGAGGGAGATTTATTTTCACTGAAGCGCTCATCCAGCCTGCTACGAGCCACTTCCTCTTCCCTGGGCCAGTCCATATTTAGCTTTTCAACTGCCCTAGTAATCACCTCAAGCAGCTCTTTAAATGCTTGAGAGCTGCTCTCGGTTTTTGGTGCAATATCACCCCCTACTGGCTCCTCGGAGTCAGAGAGGGTATTTTGGCTTTCCATAGTGAAAGGAGGAGTCGCGATGTGAGCTCCAAAGTCAGGTGGAGAGCCAGATCCAGAATTAGCCAGACTAATTTTAAATCGTTCACAATGCACACATTCAGACCCCTTGAGGGCTGTTGTGGCATGCTGCACCCCTAAACACTTCACACAGAAAGTGTGTCCGTCTCCCCCCGTGATGAAAGGCGTAACACACTTCCTGAATTCTCCCTCCCTCATTCTTTTTTTTTCTTCACTTTTTTTAAAGGGATAGAAAAGTCAAGAGATTTTTTTTGAAAAGATAGAGAGGAAATGAAGCGTCTTTTTGCGAGCATTACACAAATGACCAACATGCAGTCTCGCTGAAGAGAATAAGGCTGACGGTACAGGTTCACAGGTGCCGTATATATATAACATGACGTGCTTACTTGCCACGTCACCTGATCACGACAGGCCTATCAAAAGGCATGATGTTACACAAGCTTCAGATGCCGGTCGCGCACGAGGGCACTTCCCATAGCGTTGTGCTAACCTCTGGACAATAAAATGATCAGAAAACTAATGAGCATTAGGTATAGTCAGTTTTATGTAATTTAAATATGGATCTACTATACCTAACAATTATCCTCATATTTAGCTAAATTGCTAAAGTCTAAAGCGAACATATTTGAAATTATTCTAAGGCAGATGTCAGAAGGTCATTAGTTTTCAGTTCTGACACCAAGTAGGAACAGATGAAGGAGATGACGACTCTTCCGTACTATTAATATAAAATAAGTGTGCAGTGTCAGTTACCTCAACCATAAATCCTGCAGTAAAGAAAGACATGAAAGCAGCTTCCTGCTCCACACCCAGCTAAACACACAGAGACAGTTTTAACCAGTAAAACTGAGAGATCAGTGAAGTGAGAGAGAGATTTACATGAAGACGGCCGAGTGATCCTCTTTCTCCCAGAATAGAGCAGCACTTTCAGCAGATGTTCAACTTCCTTCAGCCAAACTCACTGAAGCACAACACATAGCACTGAATCTACAGCTAAACACACTCTCTCATCACACTGATAATGACTATTAACTCTAATAAAAGAACACACAATGTCCAAAATGAAGCTTTATTTCAGCAGAGCAAAACTACAGGAAGAGCAACAGGACAGTGAAGAGAGTAAAGACAGAAATGTCAGCATTGTGTAGAATTGAAACTCTATTGTAGATGGATGTGTAAGCAGCTCAGTGTTCAATTCTATCTTGGAGCTGTTAGACTTCACACTGGCTCTTTCTGAACGTGACCGGATGATCGACGTTGTCATGGGAGACCTTACAGACAAACTCCTCCCCCTTTTCCCAGAGTGCTTTGCTGAGGGTCAGGGTGCTGCTGCGTGTGTACCCGTCCTTCTTCTGTTCTTCGGCGCTGGTCAGAACCCCGTCCTTCACCTCTGAGCCGTCCACTGTTCAGCTCACCAGCGCCCCCTGTGGAGAGTAGGCAGACAGCAGGCAGAGCAGCGAGGCCGATCCCTCAGACAGCTGCAGAGAGGAGGGAGGGAGCAGAGACACGGAGGGCTTCACCGTGGGACCGGCTGGAGACCACAAACACACAATAAACACACATTTACACACGCTTACACAACATTTACTCATCACTGCTGATTCACATTACTGCAGTTCAGTAGAAACATCTGGAAACTTCTATGACCTTCAGCAGCATCTATAAACTCTACCCATAGACATAAAAACAGAACCTAACTCTACATGAACAGAGACACATGGGGGGCTTCAATTCGGGAGCAGTTTCAGAATCAGAATCGGCTTTATTGCCGAGCGTGCTCACACATACGAGGAATTTGTCTGGAGAAACATCAGTCCATTTGGTTTAAAGTCCACTAACAAACAAAGAGAACATGTGGAAGCCATCAGCTTTAACTCCACACCATAATCCATCTTCTTTCTGATGTAGTGTTCACCCAGTTCTATTCAGTACTGTAACTGCATCCAGTAGTCACACTGTATTCCAACACTGAAACACTCAGTGAGTGTATTCTGTAAATGTTCTGAACTCCAACAGAGACAAAACCGGAAACTCTGCAGCAGCACAAACGTGTTCCAGCAGCAGGAGAACATTTACTAGTTACTCTATACATTGTGGACCGAGCAGAACTTTGATCAGATTTATTCTGGTGTTGATACTCAATGAAAATGAATCACTAGACGCTGAACTCAAGGTGAATTTAAACAGCACAAACATCTGGATTTATTCTCTCACTTTTAACGATGAAATATAATCATTACAATCAACACAAACAAATAAATGTATTTAAGATACTGATTTTTTACACACTAACCTTCATAACAAACATTTAAAATGATTCATTTCCAACTTTTCTAAAGTTTGTTCAATAATCAAATGAATAATAAAAATAAATTCATGAATTTATTCCATTTTAAATAAAGAAGAGAGACTTACTTTTCACGATGAGTTTGGTTCCTCCACCGAAAGTCCACCACAGTGATACATTCTAATGAAGCCGTCGTACTAAAACCCCTGTTACACTACAGTGACCACACACACACACACACACACACACACACACACACACACACACACACACACACACACACACACACACACAAACACACACAGTTGTGGTGTTTGCATATGTGTGCTGTGTCAGTGCTGCACACTTTAAGAGCTGTAGTGCTGATCAGAGTGTGTTCAGTCCTTTCAGAGCCACTGACACGCAGCACAATGATGATGGTACTGATTCTACTGCTGGGGACACTGGGACTCCTCGCTCACCGTGAGACTCTCTCTTTACTTTTATTATTCATACACATCATCACATCACTCTCACACTCATTACTACATTTGTTTACATTATTTTAACTCTGCATCCTTTTCTTTAGAGTCCTTTGGGGAAATCGTCCTGACTCAGTCTCCAGGATCTCAGTCTGTTTCTCCAGGACAATCTGTTACTCTCACCTGTAGAGCCAGTCAGACTGTTAGCAATGACCTCCACTGGTACCTGCAGAAACCTGGAGAAGCTCCTAAACTCCTGATCTATAATGATGTTACACGGTACACTGGGGTTCCAGATCGTTTCAGTGGCAGTAGATCTGGTTTGCAATTTAGTCTAGAAATCTCTGGAGTTCAGGCTGAAGATGCAGGAGATTATTACTGTCAGCAGAGTGAGACAACTCCGTACACACAGTGTTATAGCGCCGTACAAAAACCTCCCTCAGCTGTAGAGGAAGTGCTGTGACTCAGAAACACACACTGATCTGAGAACAGCTGCAGAGCTGCTAAAGCTGCACTCCACTGAACATCATCAAACGTGCTGATGTTTAAAACATAATCATTCCTGAAAAGCAGAAAACTCTTCATCAGCTGTTCCTTCTGTGATGAAAAATCAGCTGATGTGTGTAATGGTATATGATGATTTCCACCTTCTGCTAAGAGGAGCAGTGTCTACTCCACACTACTGTAACACACAATGTAGTGCAGGATCTTTCAATAAGACTCAACATTCATTTCTATATTATTCTCTATTTCAATATTCATTTTCTCATCATCTGTAAAGTTTAACCACCAAACAGTCTCCTTTTCTACCCCATAGAAATGAAACTGAATTGAATTGAACACCTGAAACACACATGACCTGAGTTCCTGCTGAAGGAAAAATCACCACAGTAGAACATAAAGCTTCATTTGACTGAAGATAAATGTGAAGGCAGTTTGATGCAGGTCTACGTGATGATGTAATGACTGTATTTATGGTGTCGTTTAAAACATCTGTGCCTAGAAAGCTCTTGCTTCCTTTCCCCTGATTATATTCTGATTATAACATCAGCATCCTTCCTGAAGCACGTGGCTCTGAGAAGATTGCACATGTACCATGTTAGATGTTGGCCATGTTAGATGTTAGCAGTCCAAGAGGTTCCTGCCAGTATCTGCTCTGAAGGTGAAGAGTGGAGAACCAGGACGACCCCACTAACAAATCAAAAGCAGGTCATTAACTTGGTGGAGGACTTTCATTCCACTGGCCCACTCACCTCAGAATTCAGTGGAGCTCAATTCACAGCAGAGATGGAATCTGTTCTAGATAATAATACACTGCTTTTGTCCTTTGAGTCTCGGAGCATTGGGCACAGCAGGCTTTGGTTCTACAGTGATACAGTCACGGTACAAAACCCTCTGTTACACTACAGTGACCACACACACACACACACACACACACACACACACACACACACACACACACACACACACACACACACACACACGTTTCCATAGAGAGAGGTTCCACTTTGCATTAGCAGCTCATGCTTCAGCGCTCTGCGAGTGTTTATAGCCCTGTGACTTTAACACTTCATGACTGAGAGCTGCTGCTCAGCGACTTCACCCACAGCAACCATGAGTTTGATCAGCGTCTTCATCTGCACACTGGCTCTCTGCGCTCGAGGTAACACAGTGTTTTATCTTCTCCTGTTCAGTTGACAAATCCATGTGAAGTAGGCCGACTAGATGAACTTCACACTCAACATCATTATTAATGTATGGAACGGATTTCTTCTTCTTCTTTTTTTCAGGATCCAGAGGTCAGGTGACTGTGACTCAGAGTCCTGCAGTGAAACCTGTTTCTCCAGGAGAGACACTCACCATCAGCTGTAAAACCAGTCCTGCTGTTTATAGTGGCACTTATTATTATTTGTCCTGGTATCAGCAGAAAGCTGGAGAAGCTCCTAAACTCCTGATCTATTATGCTGATGAAAGAGAATCAGGTATTCCAGCTCGTTTCAGTGGCAGTGGATCTGGATCTGATTTCACTCTGACCATCAGTGGAGTCCAGACTGAAGATGCTGGAGATTATTACTGTCAGAGTGTACATGATATCAGTGGTAGCGGGGTGTTCACACAGTGTTAGAGCATCGTACAAAAACCTGTGTGAGTGTGACTGCTGCAGCTGGAACCTACTGCAGGTGCTGAGGGGGACGATGTGATACAGCACAATCACACACACACACACACACACACACACACACACACACACACACACACACACACACACACACACACAATCACACACACACACACACACACACACAATCACACACACACACACACACACACACACACACACAATCACACACTCACACACACACACACACACACACACACACCACACACACACACACACACACACAATCACACACACACACACACACACACACACACACACACACACACACACACACACACACACACACACAATCACACACACACACACACAATCACACAATCACACACACACACACACACACACACACACACACACCACACACACAATCACACACACACACAGACACACACACACACACACCACACACACAATCACAAACACACACACACACAATCACACACAGACACACACACACACACACACACACACACACACACACACACACACACACACACACACACACACACTCACACGTCCACTGCAGGATAAATTTGATGAAGGTGAATTTACAGTAAGTTTATATTATTGAGCTGGCTTTGCTGAATCATACAGCTGTGTATCATCAGCCTAGCAGTGGAAGCTAACAGCATGTTAATGGATCATTTTACCCAGAGGTAGCATGTACAGGGAAAAGCAGTGGGTGTAGAACAGAGCTGTCTCGTACTGTGATGAGGCCTAAATACTGACTGAGACATTTCATGTATGTGATTCCTAGTTTATCTGCTGAACTACAAAGAGTTTAGTTGTGAATGGAGCTACATTATCTAGCACGCAGTGGAACGTTAACTCTAAACATTCAGTCACTTGATGGAGTTCTGTGGGGTCAGAGGGTGAACCAATCAGAGTCCACATATCTGGGAGATGTTCAATCATTCTCAGTACAGTAGTGGATGTGATTGTACGCTTGATGCAGTAGTGAGTGAAGTGCATATATTATGACTCAGACACACTGTAAATAAAATGAGGTAGTGATTATAGAGATTTTCACATTAACAGGAGCAAAACTGTATCGCCTGAAAATGTCACTGATGTTCACGTTGCAACACAAAGCTTAGAAAAGAGAAAGTTCTACACCTCTCTGATCTCACAGCAGCTAATATTACACAATAATCCTCTTTATCTGTGATCAAAATGTCCTTTTATTCCAGCTGCATGATCATTAACTCTCAGGATTGTATTGTTTTTATTTGATAACACCTAGAGTATCGTTATAAATAATGGAGATGAACAGAAATCCAGATGTAAATGATCAGATTATGTTTAGTTTATCACATATTATTAACATGATGTCACGTGTGTTTGTTTAAGATCACATCTGCAGTTTCAGGCCATAACACGTTGAAAATCACATCCACATCACACTAACATTTCATTAAAACACAACAGTCAAATATTTCTCTATAAATGTACACTGTAAACCCATACAAGTTGATTGAACTTAAACAATTATGGAAACTCATTTCTAAAAAGTTTATTTTGCACTGCACTATAAACAAGGATAAAGATCACATCTAACAAGGATCTATTTGAAGTCACAATTTATTTCAATTCACTTTCCAAATTATGACAACGAAGACAAACATCAGTTTTAAATCTTTAAACAGTTTTTAAAATCTTTGCCAAACATTGCACAGGCACAGTATGTATTCTTATAATATATTAACATACCACATAAACATTCTCCAAACACTAAACGGGTATAGTTTACTTTTATTCATGAATTAATTTTTATTAATTTACTTTTATAATTAAGGCATATGGAGTTTTTGTCTAACCTGGAGACAAATGTATGTTTTCTTGTCTTACATGACAAGCTGATTTGTTAGTGCTAGAAGATTGCTTTTAAACTCCTTCTTACCCAAACATAACATCACCTGCTCAGTGAAATTGAATTTGTTGCTCATGCACTTGGTGTAATCAACATGCAGGGCATAAGTGAACCCATAAACAACACACATGGCCTGGGGCAGGTTCTCTAAATTGTCCATCAAAACATTGCCCTCCAGGATGATTTCCACAGAGGATGGATGGAGGTGGAAGGACAGGGGATGCTGTGCCACATCTTCACCTTCTACACTGAGGATTCCAACTGGCACATGTTGGTATGAGTCCTCATCATCAGAAGCCTGAACATGTATATGGAGATCACTAAAACAAATTTTAGCTGTCTAATATTCTTTTAAATATCAATGAACTTTTATTGAACATGTTTTTGGTTAGTTATGTACATACATAATGATTTGTGAATTATGTACACAAATACATGCAGGAGTTTAAAAAACTGTAAATATTATGTTTGTATCTGTTTTTGAATATGAGTAATTGCATATAACATGAACTACTAATTTAGTTCTAATTAAATAATAAATTCAAGATGACATGCTAACTTAAAGAAAGAGATCACCCTGGAATGCATTTGAGTTTTAAATTGTCATGACAGGAATGAAATTTTGCTTGACCTTTGGACATGCAGTAGTTCATTCAAGTTTCAGAACTCAAACTCCTCACGCCTCACAAGAAGAGCAGCCCCAAAATCACGTGCTGTCATGACGTCAACTATGTCATGACCGCTTCAATTTACATCATCTATGACAGGAAAACATATTAACAATACTTACAAAGCACGTTTTGAAGAACTCAGTTGGGTCATCATCAATAATTACTGTAAGCCCTCTCATGCCAACACATCTCATGTCAGCGAGGTCAGAGGTGCAGTGGTGGCAGAGACAACAATATATCATTTGTCAACATCAAAGGAAGGAAATTTCCATCAATCATTATTTTGTCTGTCTTACTTAACAGTCATGAAGTAATGGTAATAGGCTGGCTTCAAAATGAAGCTTACACTGGCATCATCCTAAATTTACAAACCTTGATTTGTTGCAGAAGATCAGCAAAATCTGCCCTCTTAGACCTCTCTTTGACCTCAAGATTCAAATCAGGTGTGGACAGTGAAGATCAAGAGAGCCGTAGAATGCTTGTTGAAGGTTCTTCCCAAACACCCGGCTGAAGTCTTAGTGTAAAGCATTTGTTTACATCAGGAAATTGTCAAAACTGTCAAATGTATCAATACTCATTTTGTTGCAGAAGATATGAACATGGGCATTTCACTTCACCTGATTTTCTATAAACACTGAAAAATCTCACTTAGAAGAGGCTTGTCAAATCAAAACTTCCTTTCTTCTTAAATACAGTATCAGGTCCATCTCCTGGTTGATAAAAAATGCATTATTTTTTCTTCATTTCATCCTCCAGTTGCTCTCTGGATATTTCAAGGCTGGAGGCGTCCTGTCCATCTGGAAGGTCATGGAGGTATTTGACCTCCCCTTTCCTTGGTTTCTTAATGTTCTTGTGAGGTGGCTCGCTGCTGGTAGAATATCTCCATCACTTCCCAGCATTAACCATGACCATTGTGTGTCCAGTGTTCCTCATTTTTGACCTGTAATTGCTCATTTTGCCTTTCAGACTGTTTGTCCACCCACAGTATCAGAAGGTGATCCTGGTTCTTGGGCATCCACAAATGCCTTAGCAACGGCTCGTACATCATCAGCAGTTGGTTATGCTTTGAAGGAGTATATGGTCTCTGCCAGCTTTTGAAGAATGGTATGCTTCACTTCCTTTGTCACTTTTCGTTGTGTTCCATCACTCAAATGGATCACATTTGCTTGACGAAGCCCATATTCAACATAGACAGAGAATATTGGAACCAAAAAGACATCAGTCCATGGCATTCTCTTTTCCTGGGTTGAGTTGGAGATCTGTAATGTATCTGCTGTACTTGGAGTATCACTCAGTATTTCTCTGCGTGATTATCTGCATTTCACTTGATGACAGTAGCATCAATTCAATCACAGGAATGATTTTCACAGTTGGTTTGTGAGGGAGTTCTGACAAATCTGTCATTTTACAAAGTTCATTATCAAACTCTGCATCTCAAAACTGTAAAGTAAAGTTATACTCTAGTGCCAGAGTATTTCTGAGACGACTAATCAAATCTTTAACTGAGCAGGGCTTTGGAGTCAGTGTGATTCTTTTCTGAATTTTCTGACCAAGTGCTCTCTGAGTGTTCTCTGGGAAGGGGGTAACTAACACTAATGTAACCATAGCCATTTCCACAGCTAGCCTGAAAAAAGAATTGTAGCCAGCTGATGGCTAAGAGCCGTCTGGTGTTTCACTGCAAGAGTCATGGCAACATTTTTAGAAGTTCGTGTACAAGCTTTTTGAAGAACTTAGAAGGCTAATTAGACGTCAGTTCTCCAGGCCATTTGCCCCAAGTGTGCCCTTGGTGGAGAAGTCTTTTAAAATCGGCTGAGGCTGATGAGATTTGTCAGAGAATATGTCAGGAAATGATTGATAGCTTCATTGAAAACATCTAGGGTGATGTATTTCTTGGCCACCAAGTCTTTTTTTTGCCACCAGAACTTATTTCTCTAAAACATCATGCGATATGTCAGGGGGATAACCACCAATGACATGAAAATGCTCCAAATTTGCTATGAGTGGGCATTGTCCTCTCACACCTGACTTTTTACCCAAATCTGGATCCTGCAAAGATTCTTGCACCTGCCTGTTGTGTGTCTTTCTCTCTCTGAGTCGAAATGGACCATTTTGTATCTCTTGGAGTTGTGCGTCAGTCCTGGATGCCATGCAAAATCTGCAAAACTTATCCACAATGAAGCTTTCATAAAACTCCTGTGAGAGTGAGCACCACGGTTATCTGCTGACACATAGAGCACTGTTCCTTTAACACTTTTACCAAGATGCTCGATGTAGACCCCATGCTGTTCGATAGAGGCTAAATCACAAAGAAGTGGGTGCAATATTTTGTCATAACCGCACTCTTTAACTGTTGCAGCGTTACACAAGAGAGCAAGCTGAATGGAGTTTAGTGCTGATCTGTATTTTCCAGGCAAGTTTGCAATAACTCTGTGAACTGCACACATCTTCTGCTTTCTTTTAGATGCTCCTAAAGGGTTAGCCACTTAAAAATTGTCAATGTACAGGCTCAGATCAGTTCTGAATTCATCACAACTAAGAAGGGCATACTCTCTAAAGCTTGAGTCATCTCTACACCTATATTCATGTGGTTTATATTCTTGTTTTGATAAACCCTTATCCAAAATATCTTTCTTGTTCATGAATTTCTGTGGCATCTGTAAGAGGGGAACATATGCTACTGTTTTCATTCTTTTCTACATACTCTATGGACATTACCAGAGGAAAGTTGTGCATGATGTACATGTTTGATTCCCTACTTTTACTGGTTACAGGACATCTATTTTTTCCCACAACATTTGGACAATATGACATTCTCTGCCACAGTCTCAACCAGCTCTTTCACAACTATCTGTCCAAATCTATCACATCTATATGTCCAAATGTTCCTGAAGAACATCCTTCACATTCTTGGGCAAAAGTGGCTGGGACAACTGAACTATTTGCTAAAGCTGTTGAATTACTTTCTGAACAGAGATCTCTGGTATGTGAAGAATGTGAAGAGCACACTCCCGAGAGTAATTAACACTGTCATCATTTTCATTCTCATTACACTCTGTTCTTACTATTAACTCTGGATTAAACATTTTCTCATTGTGATCTCGCTGCTGCTTACTTTATTGTGCACCGGAAGTGGAATACACTGCTTTGAAAACTACAGCCTTGAAATGGACACTGAACATTTTGGTGGTCGTTGATACATCTACGCTGAAGGTGGGCAAAATATTCAGTATCCTGACAGGGTTCAAGAAAATCACAACGCTGACAGTGAACCTTAACTTGGAACTTTCTCACAGATTGTTGCTGCTGAGTTGCTGTATGAAAACGAGTTTTTTAACGTTTTTGACTAAAAAGTAATTCAGGGACCTATCACCACAACTTAATTAAATGTGTGGATGCAAGATAAAAATTCTAATTTATTTATTTAATTAAATATTTAAAGTTGTAAACATTGTTTTGATGAGTTGTGTTGACATAATAATGTTGATAATTACATCACCTTAATATTGTGTGTAATTTCAACTGAAATTTCTGCCTTAATTGATTTAAAACAAAATTTAAGTTGTAGTACATTTACATTTACATTTATTCATTTAACAGACGCTTTTATCCAAAGACTTACAAATGAGAGAATACAAGCAAAGCGATCTATCAAGTAGAGAACAGTACAAGTAGTGCTACCATACAAGATCTATTAATTGAGTTCTAGAAGAAAGTAGAAACTTAACGAAATTAAGGCTTGATAACTTCAAGTCATTAATGTCAAGTCCGTACTAATTTAACATGTCTGGACAAATTCAGACAGTTAAGACTGTGCTAGAGGACCTGTAGACTGAACACATACTATACAAAGGACATTACAATGTGAGTATTATTTCACTTACAAATAAATTCTACTAAAGCAATGAATTTGGGAATATTCTCAATTGTGATATGACCAACAGTGGACTCGTGTATAGGCTACACCTGCTAATACAGCTGATGGACCATTTTGCACTACTACACGTAGCTAATGCTAGTCATATTTAGCAGTGTAATTTGAAATCTACTCTTTAGTTTACCGTAGCAGTGGGTAAGAATGAAAAAGTTTCATTTGACAAATCTGCTCATCTAGAGAGGGCTTTTCATTTGTGCTATAGGAAAGAAAAGCATGATTACATTTCTGCTTATTCGTGTAAACTACATCGTGTAATCTAATTTCATTTATTGATATTGATTTTTAATTTTTTTAATCTTTAGTCATTCACACATATAGCCTTCTAGCTCCATTGTAGTCAGTTTGCTCTTTGAGCAGAATTAGCAGCCTTTGGACTGTGGATAGTTCTATGAGAGATAAAAGTAGTAGACGCAGAGTGTTTCTTTTTGTCTATATTAATAATTTCATTCAGTGCTTTTATGTCTATAAAACGTGCAGAGATGTTAGGTATGAGATGTGTATTGTAAACTACACCGGATTTGTCATATCTCAGCCCTGCCAAGACTCAATTTCCCAGGAGGCAACACTCACTCCCAACATGGCTGCTGCAAACAACACCTCCCGCTCACGCATGCGCTCACCCTCCCCAGAGTTCTAAGCACACACCTGCAAGCCATTACAAGGACAATATTAGAGAGACTGTGGAAGAGAGGAGAGTTTGCGAAGTAATGTTCAGTTGACTCGTTTCTCTGTCATTTCCTAAGCCGTTTCTCGTACATTGACTAAGCTACCTTTTGACCAGTTTTTCCGCCCCTGACTTCGAGCTCTGCCTTGCCTCCTTTGTTTGTTTGACCGATTGCCTGATCCTCGCCTGTTTATCGACCATGAACTTTCTCTGTCCCCTTTGGATATTTCTGCCTTGATTCCTGTCACCCGCGACTGCCTCCGCCCCCACCTACGGTACGTGACAGATTACTTCGCTGTTTACAATGGAAGCAGCGGATGATCCGCATGTGCAACAAGCCACTGAAAGCCACAGCCGGGTTCTAAGCGGCCATATGCAACAAATAGCCAACCTGAACGAACAGGTAGCTAAGCTAAACTAGGTCGCACCAGCCGCTACTACAGCATCTCCGCGTTTTCCTTCTACCCCGGTACCGGAAAAATATGATCGAGATCCGACCCGTTGCCGAGGCTTCCTCCTTCAGTGCTCCTTGTTTTTTTCTACATACCCCGATATGACAGAAAATCACAAGATCATCCATTTTATGGAGTTGTTAACCGGAAGAGCACTACTCTGGGCCACAGCCGAGTGGGAGCAGGCAGATGGTTCCATCGCTACATATGATCAGCTGACTGAGCGATTCCGGATTGCATTCGATCATTCTCCCGACAACAGGGAGACTGGGGAGGAACTGTTAACTCTGCAACAAGGGACACGCTGCGTGGCGGACTATGCGCTGGAATTTCGCACTGTCGCAGCTAGAAGTGGATGGAACCAACCCGCTTTAAAAACCATGTTTCGCAGAGGATTAAATCCTGATGTCGTGACTGAACTTGCCTGTCGCGATGATCAACTAACCCTCGATTTGCTCATCAGCCTAGCCATCCGTCTTGACTGACTGCTACAAAGTCGCCGTCCAACATACAGTGAGGGGAATCTGGCGGTACAAGCTCCTTGGGCTGAACCTATGCAGCTAGGTCGATCGAGGGTTAGTAAAGAGGAGAGAGAACGAAGACGTCGAGAATTTCGATGTTTCTTCTGTGGCGTGGAGGGGCATTTCATCCCACAATGCCCTCTCAAACCACGCGGAGCCACAAGAGAAAACACTGCAGCCAAGCAGCATCAGCCAGAGGTGAGTGTGGGTTCAGAAACCCGGACCTCATCTCAATCTGCATTTTTCATGACTGTGGTATTAGAATACTCAAACCTGTCTTGTACTCTAGAGGCGCTAATCGACTCAGGAGCAGCGGGGAATTTCATTGACCAGTCCACCGTCCAGCAATAAAATATATCCGTTCGACCGCTACATACTCCACGCCGGATCCAAGCCATCGATGGGGCTCCCATCGGGAGGGGGCTCATCACCCACTGCACCGAACCAATCACCCTCCAAACCAGTGCACTTCATCAGGAGAGTATCGTTTTTTTATGTCACGATTTCCACCCGACACCCAGTGGTCCTGGGCCTTCCCTGGCTAGAGCACCATAATCCAGTCATTTCCTGGACTCAGAAGGAGATCACGCACTGGTCCCCTCATTGCATTAAGAATTGCATTCGGGCACCTGTACTCATGTTAGCTACCACGTCCATAGAAAGTCCGAACTGTACCACAACCATCCACATTCCCATGGAGTACCAGTACCTCAGCGAGCTGTTTAGTAAGAAAAAGGCGAGTGGCTTACCCCCTCATCGGCCCTATGACTGCACTATTGATTTGCTACCGGGAGCTATGCCACCCCGAGGAAGGGTCTACCCCCTAACACAGAAGGAGCAGCGTGTGATGGAGGATTACATTCAGGAAGCCCTACTCCAGGGTTACATACGACCCTCCACGTTGCTAGCATCTGCCGGATTCTTTTTTGTGGAAAAAAGGGTGGGGGCTTGAGACCGTGCATAGATTATAGAGGCCTAAACCAATGTTGCAGCAGGTATCGCTATCCTCTACCACTAGTCCCCGTCGCTTTAGAACAGCTACGTACTGCCACCATTTTTACTAAGCTAGATCTGCGCAGTGCTTACAACTTGGTCCGGAGTCGAGAAGGGGATGAATGGAAGACGGGGTTCAGCACTACCTGGTTGTGCCGTACGGACTTTCTAATGCTCCCTCCATTTTCCAGTGTCTGATCAATGACGTCCTACGAGAAATGCTGGGGCATTACGTTATCACGTATATTGATGATATCCTGATTTATCCCAATCCCAAGGAGGAACACATTCCTCACGTGTGCCAAGTCTTGCAACGACTACTCCACCACCAATTATACATCAAAGCAGAGAAGTGTGAATTCCACAGAGACACTATCTCCTTTTTGGGTTATATCATCAGCCCTGGGGGTATTACCATGGATCACAGCAAAGTCCGAGCAGTGGTAGAATGGCCCAGACCCGTGACGGTGAAGGAGCTCCAGATATTTCTGGGCTTTGCTAACTTTTATAGAAGATTTATTCGGAATTTTAGTTCCATTGTAAATCCACTGACGTCTTTGTTAAAGGGAAAACCCAAACGCCTGTCCTAGAACCACGCTACCCAGGCTGCATTCGATCAACTCAAGAAGGCCTTCACAACTGTTCCCATCATTAAACACCCAGACCCATCCAAACCGTTCATTGTGGAGGTGGACGCCTCCGAAACAGGTGTAGGAGCCGTTCTATCACAACATTTTGGAGAAAGGCCCAAGCTCCACCCGGTGGCCTTTTTCTCATGCAAATTATCCTCTGCTGAAAGAAACTATGACGTGGGGAATCGAGAACTCTTGGCCATCAAGCTAGCACTCGAGGAATGCTGGCACTGGTTGGAGGGAACCACACACCCCTTTGTCATCTTCACGGACCACAAGAACCTCGAATACCTACGTAAGGCTAAAAGGTTATCATCTCGACAAGCCCGATGGGCGCTGTTCTTCACCAGGTTCCAGTTCTCCCTGTCGTACTGTCTCGGTTCAACACCAAGGCTGACGCCCTGTCTCGTCTAGACCACAAGGAAGTATTGAACAGCCACGAGGAATACATTATTCCCCCCTCATGTATCATAGGAGCTCTAGAGTGGGAGCTGGATCAAGTTCTGGGCAAGGTTCCCGTGTCTCAAGTGCCTGAGAACTGCCCTCGGGGAAGACTCTTCGTTCCTGAATGTCACCAACAAGAACTCGTTATCTGGGTCCACACAGTAGTACGTACAGGGCACCCAGGGGCCCAACGCACGTATCAGTTGCTACGGGAGAAGTACTGGTGGCCCAATATGGAGAGGTACATACACCATGTGGTGGCCTCATGTTCTTCATGTGCACGAAGTAAGGTACCACGGAGACTTCTAGGTGGAAAACTCAAGCCACTACCCACACCAAAAAGCCCCTGGTCACACATATCAACCGACTTTGTAACCGACCTACCCAGGTCCCAGGGAAATACAACCATTCTGGTCACAGTGGATCGATTCTCGAAGTCGGTGAGATTCATTCCCCTACATAATCTACCAACTGCATTTATGACTGCGGAGATGTTATTTCAATATGTGTACTTCGGCATTCCGGAGGAGATAGTGTGCGATCGTGGACCTCAATTCATCTCTAGAGTATGGTCCTGTTTTATGGAGAAGATGGGGATCACAGTGAATCTCACGTCAGGCTACCACCCCCAAGCCAACGGCCAGGTAGAACGGATCAACCAGGAGTCGGGCCGATTTCTCAGAACGTTCTGCGTCTCCAACCCCGAGGATTGGAGCAGATTTCTTCCGTGGGCTGAGTATGCTCAGAACTCTCTCCGACACTCCGCGACGCTTACTCACACCTTTTCAGTGCGTACTTGGGTACCAGCCCCCTTTGTTTCCGTGGAACGCGTCTCCCACGGAATCTCCAGCTGTAGACCAGTGGTTCAGGAGAAGTGAACAGGTCTGGTCTGACACACACCAACGCCTGAGTCAAACAGCAGCCACATGCAAACACCTTGCTGACCGCCGCCGCAGTGAGCATCCCCGCTACCAACCCGGCGATAGGGTCTGGTTATCAACCAAAGACTTAAAGCAGCCTCATGGTTGCAGAAAACTCACGCCACAATACACTGGGCCCTTTAGGATCAGAAAACAGATCAACGACATTACCTATCGTCTAGAGTTACCCCGACAAAGTTGCGTAGCCCCATCATTTCACGTGTCCTGTCTCAAGCCGGTAGTCACCGGACCTCTAGCTACAGAGGTGCCCTCCGAAAGCCCTCCGGTTCCCATGGAAATTGAGGGCCAACCGGCCTACTTTGAATACTTGAATACTTGGTTCAGTGGGTAGGCTATGGACCGGAGGAGCAGTGCGGGGTCCTGAGACAGGACATACTAGATCCGCTGCTCATCAATGATTCTCATGCAACTCACCCTAATCTTCCGGGTCCACGACCCCGGGGGAGGCCCAGGAGATCCTAGGCTCCCGGAGTGAGCCTTTTGGGGGGAGGTTCTGTCATATCTCAGCCCTGCCAAGACTCAATTTCCCAGGAGGCAACACTCACTCCCAACATGGCTGCTGCAAATGACACCTCCCACTCACGCATGTGCTCACCCTCCCCAGAGTTCTAAGCACACACCTGCAAGCCATTACAAGGACAATCACACCACAGTATTAGAGAGACTGTGGAAGATAGGAGAGTTTGCGAAGTAATGTTCAGTTGACTCGTTTCTCTGTCATTTCCTAAGTTGTGTCTCGTACATTGACTAAGCTAGGTTATGACCAGTTTTTCCGCCCCTGACTTCGAGCTCTGTCTTGCCTCCTTTGTTTGTTTGACCGATCGCCTGATCCTCACCTGTTTATCGACCACAAACTTTCTCTGTCCCCTTTGGATATTTCTGCCTTGATTCCTGTCACCCGCGACTGCCTCCGCCCCCACCTACAGTACGTGACAGGATTTTAGTTTTTATGAGTAAGCAACTTAAAAACTTGTGTTTATTTTACAGATTATTAATTTAGTGTTAATTGAAAGTACATTTGATTTTAGAGGAAAAGATCATTTCTCTAACTCAATGCAGTTTGTTGGTTGAAACTAATTTTATTAAAAGTTGTCATGTTTTTGAGCCTAAACTTTTGTTTTTAGTGTGTGTGTGTGTGTGTGTGTGTGTGTGTGTGTGTGTGTGTGTGTGTGTGTGTGTGTGTGTTTGTGTGTGTTTGTGTGTGATGCACATGACCATACTATGTATGAATACATTCTATGTGAAAGAGTGTGTGTCTGGTGTGTGTCTGGTGTGTGTCTGGTGTGTGTCTGGTGTGTGCATGGTGTGTGCATGGTGTGTGCATATTTTTGGTTGGATGTGTACGGAAATTCATTATTTATTATTTCAGCATTATGTGCGTGTGCGTGTGTGTGTGCGTGTGTGTGTGCGTGTGTGTGTGTGTGTGTGTGTGTGTGTGAACACAACAGATTGCTACAAACCTTTATTATATAAACTATGATCCATTTTTAACCTTCATCTGTTAAGATAATGACATAAGTGTAGACCATATGTAATATTATCTTTGGTATCCATGTCTCAACATAATTATGATTGATGATGATGACCTTTGACCTGTTAAGAAAATGACAGTTGGTGATGACCTTTGACCTGCCAAGATAATTATAATTGCTGATGACCTTTGACCTAGACCTGTCAAAACCAATTAGTGTTATGGACCATACAAACTCAACCTCTCTCTACTGCATCTTCTTTTGTGTTTTTTTCTGTTCTCCAGATTTTCCACATAAAAATCATGGCAGAAATACGGAAGATGATTTTCAGGGCAGAGGATCCAGGAAAAATACACAAATATTCCATATTGGACATACACAATTTCGAGTATGTATGCATGTTCAAAGAATTCAAACATATTCTTACAGAAAGTATCGATTCATACGATTACACAATAAACCATTACAGTGAACACTTTAAGTCAAAAAGATGGTACAGGAATAACCTGAAAACATTTCTGTAGCAGGCATCCTTGTTCTATTATTTAAATCTGTTGACTAATGGTGATATCTGTTTGTAGTGAGAGCCCCTGTTCAGTACAAGAAGGGCTGAAGAGCGTTCACACACCTCATCTCTTGTTGCATTCATGGACATTATCAAGGACACAGTATCATATCACAGACATCACAGTGACGATGAGGATAAACTGAGAACGTTGATGCACTGCAGTGCACTAATATCTCCACGGAGATTCAGAACATCCTATTGAAAGACTGCAGCAGTACTTCCTGAATGATATAGGGGAAGGTAAACATGTTGCTGTTCTCTTTAGTGCCATGGGCGGAACTGCATAGCTTGACTGACACACGCTGACCTGCCAAAAAGACTTTTGCAGATCTTCTACAAGTGATGCGAGAACATTTGTCACCCAAACCATTATTATTTGCAGACCATTTTCACTTATATGGCCGAATTAAAGAAGTTTAAAGAATTAAAAAGAACATAGCATTATCAGTTTGGGGATGTGTTAAATGATGCGTTGCATAATTATCTGGCATGTGGAATACATCACGAAGGAAACAGGAAGAGACAGTTGACTGGGACAGATCTGATGCTTAAACAGGCATTTAAGAGACTGCTATGCCCATGGAAACTGCAGCTGAAGAAGCTCTTGCATTACAAAGTTACATAAAGGCTGGAAATGTAAATTAATTGCCATCAGAAACTTTTGACAAACAGTCAAGAGTTGGAATTTTTTGTGGGAAACTTGCTGCATGCATTTAGCCACTAGTAGGTCATATAATAAACATTGGTGTATATAAAGAAGAGTGTGATGGGAAGTAGGGGGAGCTTTTACCTCTGGTGTGAGTTTCCCTCACCTTCTCTTTTCCCAGACTTATCATGAACCAGGCCAGACCCAGTTGCTTGCATTTCAGCATGTCTAGCTCATGACTGATCCTGTTGTGGTGTGACTGCTGCTGTGTAACGATACTTAAAGATAAATGTCAGGTGCATTGCTTAAACACATCTCAACCATCACCCATCACCCTTTTCATCTCAACCATCACCCATCACCCTTCTCATCTCAACCATCAACCATCACCCATCACCCTTCTCATCTCAACCATCACCCATCACCCTCTCATCTCAACCATCACCCTCTCATCTCAACCATCACCCTTCTCATCTCAACCATCACCCATCACCCTTCTAATCTCAACCATCAACCATCACCCTTCTCATCTCAACCATCAACCATCACCCATCACTCTCTCATCTCAACCATCACCCTCTCATCTCAACCATCACCCTCTCATCTCAACCATCACCCTCTCATCTCAACCATCACCCATCACCCTTCTCATCTCAACCATCAACCATCACCCTTCTCATCTCAACCATCAACCATCACCCATCACCCTCTCATCTCAACCATCACCCATCACCCTCTCATCTCAACCATCAACCATCACCCATCACCCTTCTCATCTCAACCATCACCCTTCTCATCTCAACCATCACCCTCTCATCTCAACCATCACCCTTCTCATCTCAACCATCACCCTTCTCATCTCAACCATCACCCTTTCATCTCAACCATCACCCTTTCATCTTAACCATCACCCTCTCATCTCAACCATCACCCTCTCATCTCCTCAACCATCACCCTTCTCATCTCCTCAACCATCACCCTTCTCATCTCAACCATCAACCATCACCCTCTCATCTCAACCATCACCCATCACCCTCTCATCTCAACCATCACCCATCACCCTCTCATCTCAACCATCACCCATCACCCTCTCATCTCAACCATCACCCATCACCCTTCTCATCTCAACCATCACCCATCACCCTTCTCATCTCAACCATCACCCATCACCCTCTCATCTCAACCATCACCCTTCTCATCTCAACCATCACCCATGGCCCCCAAAGGGAAGGGAGTAAGGTTGGATATTTTTGGAGCTTCCTGTTCCATATCATCCTTGTCACCACAATAGCCAGACAAACAGGAACCGCCTCTCTGCATTTTTACAGAGTTTGAGGAGATACATGTTCCAGGTTACATTGTACCATGTTTCGGTGTCGCAGCTCACCTCATACAGCCTTAATAATGTCAGCATGTGAGAAAGTTAACACCATCGTGCCTTGCACTTTCCCCCATTGATTATTGTCACCTGATTGAAGGTGTTTCAGGGGATCATCAAGCTTCTGTTCCAGAGGTAAGTCTGTGAGGAGACAGCATCTTACATAACACACCGTCCTGCTTTATTCCAACACCTCCTCCTCTTTCTCAAAAACACACTATATACCTGGAAGTGTCTGGTGCTAGTTCCACACACTGCTTTACTGATCAGGACCCACCCAGTCCCCAGTGTTACACATGAGTTTATATGTTACACACCTTCAGTTATAGTGTTATAATAGTTAAGAGCAGCAGAGTTCACCCCATATAACCTGGGAATGTACAATACAGTGGATTTACACATGTGACCTTAAACACAGTGTTGATGTCTATTACTCACTGGATTTAATTATATTATAATCATTAATATGATAATAAAGTCATGTTGATTGCATTGATGTGTTTAGAGAGAGTGAAAGTGTTCAGTGTTTTGTGGATCTTTATAATAATCAATGTGAATGTAAACATACATGAGAAATGAAAAATTAGGTATAATCAGTTTAATATAATTTAATACAATTTAAATCTGGATCTGATCAAACCGATATTTATCCTTATGTTTGGCTAAATTGTTAAATACTACACTTAAGTTAAATGGGAGAAAAAAATTATAATTCTGAGTCAGAAAAACACAGAAGATCATTTTCAGTTTAAATTCAGTGTCCAGTTCTGACACCAAGTAGGAACAGATGAAGGAGATGACGACTCTTCCGTACTATTAATATAAAATAAGTGTGCAGTGTCAGTTACCTCAACCATAAATCCTGCAGTAAAGGAAGACATGAAAGCAGCTTCCTGCTCCACACCCAGCTAAACACACAGAGACAGTTTTAACCAGTAAAACTGAGAGATCAGTGAAGTGAGAGAGAGATTTACATGAAGACGGCCGAGTGATCCTCTTTCTCCCAGAATAGAGCAGCACTTTCAGCAGATGTTCAACTTCCTTCAGCCAAACTCACTGAAGCACAACACACAGCACTGAATCTACAGCTAAACACACTCTCTCATCACACTGATAATGACTATTAACTCTAATAAAAGAACACACAATGTCCAAAATGAAGCTTTATTTCAGCAGAGCAAAACTACAGGAAGAGCAACAGGACAGTGAAGAGAGTAAAGACAGAAATGTCAGCATTGTGTAGAATTGAAACTCTATTGTAGATGGATGTGTAAGCAGCTCAGTGTTCAATTCTATCTTGGAGCTGTTAGACTTCACACTGGCTCTTTCTGAACGTGACCGGATGATCGACGTTGTCATGGGAGACCTTACAGACAAACTCCTCCCCCTTTTCCCAGAGCGCTTTGCTGAGGGTCAGGGTGCTGCTGCGTGTGTACCCGTCCTTCTTCTGTTCTTCTGCGCTGGTCAGAACCCCGTCCTTCACCTCTGAGCCGTCCACTGTCCAGCTCACCAGCGCCCCCTGTGGAGAGTAGGCAGACAGCAGGCAGAGCAGCGAGGCCGATCCCTCAGACAGCTGCAGAGAGGAGGGAGGGAGCAGAGACACGGAGGGCTTCACCGTGGGACCGGCTGGAGACCACAAACACACAATAAACACACATTTACACACGCTTACACAACATTTACTCATCACTGCTGATTCACATTACTGCAGTTCAGTAGAACTACTCAGCAGGAGAACATTTACTAGTCACTCGTTATATTGTGGAGCGACTCGGACTTTGATCAGATTTATTCTGGGAGTGTATTCCAGTCCTCCTAAGTTGTTCTGCTACTTTTACATGTAGTCCTTCAGTAAAATAAAGACACTGATGATGTAAATACACGGATATTCCACAGAATCAGGGCTGGAAAATACAACATCACACCTTCCCTTTGAGTTTCCTGATAACAAGATTTACTCGATTAGAAATCACATATCTGGCAAAAAGTCTGAGAAATCAGTCCAGTGATGGAAATAACCACATCACACCACATCCACCTTTCTACACACTGTTTATCTTTGTTCGGACACAGGATTAAGTTTTATACCATGTCCTTCACAGCACACAATATGAACTTAAGAAGCTGTGAATGTAACAGTGCTCCGTTTACTGAGGAACACACTGCGTACTTATTCAGCTAACAGCTCACTCCTCATTTATTCTTCCTCTTAGCGTATTTTTATTTTACTGTCAGAGTTAAAAAAACTTTCATTATCATTAAGTACAAATTATAATAAATAAATAAATAAATAAATAAATAAGTGATTCGTTATAATGCCTAAATTATTACTTACTAGGGTTCAACATATAAAATAAACAAATGAAATAAATAATTTTCTGTTTGTCTAAACTTTATTCAATATTCTGATTAACAATGAATATAAAAATATAGAATTTTAAATAAAGAAGAGAGACTTACTGACGATGAGTTTGGTTCCTCCACCGAAAGTCAACCACAGTGATACATTCTAATGAAACCGTCGTACAAAAACCTCTGTTACACTACAGTGACCACACACACACACACACACACACACACACACACACACACACACACACGTTTCCATAGAGAGAGGTTCCACTTTGCATTAGCAGCTCATGCTTCAGTGCTCTGCGAGTGTTTATAGCCCTGTGACTTTAACACTTCATGACTGAGAGCTGCTGCTCAGCGACTTCACCCACAGCAACCATGAGTTTGATCAGCGTCTTCATCTGCACACTGGCCCTCTGCGCTCGAGGTAACACAGTGTTTTATCTTCTACTGTTCAGCTGACAAATCCATGTGAAGTAGGCCGACTAGATGAACTTCACACTCAACATCATTATTAATGTAGGGAACGTCTTTCTTCTTCTTCTTTTTTTCAGGATCCAGAGGTCAGGTGACTGTGACTCAGAGTCCTGCAGTGAAACCTGTTTCTCCAGGAGAGACACTCACCATCAGCTGTAAAACCAGTCCTGCTGTTTATAGTGACTTTAGTGGAGATCATTATTTGTCCTGGTATCAGCAGAAAGCTGGAGAAGCTCCTAAACTCCTGATCTATTGGGCTAGCACTAGAGAATCAGGTATTCCAGATCGTTTCAGTGGCAGTGGATCTGGATCTGATTTCACTCTGACCATCAGTGGAGTCCAGACTGAAGATGCTGGAGATTATTACTGTCAGAGTTATCATGATATCAGTGGTAGCAATGTGATCACACAGTGTTAGAGCGTCGTACAAAAACCTGTGTGAGTGTGACTGCTGCAGCTGGAACCTACTGCAGGTGCTGAGGGGGACGATGTGATACAGCACAATCACACACACACACACACACACACACACACACACACACACACAATCACACACCACACACACACACACACAATCACACACACACACACACACAATCACACACACACACACAACCATCACACACCACACACACACACACACACACACAATCACACACACACACACACACACACACACACACACACACACACACACACACACACACACACACTCACACGTCCACTGCAGGATAAATTTGATGAAGGTGAATTTACAGTAAGTTTATATTATTGAGCTGGCTAATGAAAGATAACTTTGATAAAAAAGACTCAAAATCAACTGGGTCAACAGTAGCAGCAGCACATCCAGAGACAAGATTTACATCCACATATGTAGACACCCCACCTCCTCTAGATGGTCTATCAGCTCTATACAAAACATAATTGTCAATTTCAATATCAACATCAGAAATGTCATTATGTAGCCATGTTTCCGAGATGTTATGATGTTAGGTTTTGTGATGAGTAACCCAAACTCTAAGGAGATCAATTTTAGCAACAAGACTCCTGATGTTAATGTGAATGACCTTTAAACCTTTAACTAATTCAATAATACATGTAATAAAAAAACAAGAAGGTCAGAGGATCATATTGAAGAGGGAAGTGGGTGAGGGAAACATGAGCAGCAATAGAGCCTAGACAAACTAGAGCAAAGACAAAAATAAAAAAAAAAACACAACAAAAGATGAACTGATCTCCAAAAGGCATAAAGTTAAAGAGGAAACATTTTTTTCAACGTTTGATGCAAGATTAGTGTATTTGTTTTGTTTTTGTACAACTCTATAATAATAATAACAACAACAATAATAATAATAATAATAATAATAATAATAATAATAATAATAATAAGTAAAGGCACATCATGTAAAAGTTTGGGCATCCCAAGAGAATTGAACTCTCAAATAACTTTGACCAAAGTCTCAGACCTTAATTAGCTTGTAAGAGCTATGGCTTGTTCACAATCATCATGAGGAAAGGCCAGGTGATGCACATTTCAAAGCTTTATAAACACTCAAACCTTTTCCCAACAGTCAGCAGCTGTCTAGCACTCTGAAAATTTAAATGATTGATGTCCACAAAGCAGGAGAATGCTAAAAGAAGACAGCAAAGTGCTTTCAGGTAGCTGTTATCTCAGTTCGTAATGCATTTAAGAAATAGCAGTTAAAAGGAACGGTGGAGATCAAGTTGAGTTGGAAGACCAAGAAAACTTTCAGAGAGAACTGCTCATAGGATTGCTAGGAGGCAAATCAAAACCCCCCTTGGATTGTAGAAGACCTTCAGGAAAATTTAGCAGACTCTGGAGTGGTAATAAACTGTGACACCTGCACAAATACGACCTTCATGGATGAGTCATCAGAAGAAAACCTTTCCTGCATCCTCATCACAAAATTCACCATCAGAAGTTTGCAAATGAACATCTAACAAGCATGCATTTTTTTGCATGCATTCCTCTTATGGTCCGCCTTAGCTTCCTTGGCACGAGCGGCTCTATACAGAGCTCTATTACCAGACCTGAAGGCAGCGTCACGGGCTCTGAGGAGTGTGCGGACCTGTTTGGTCATCCAAGGTTTCTGGTTTGGGAAAACCCGAATGTTTTTGTCCACAGTCACATTTCCGATACAGAACTTGATATAGTCCAGTACAGTTCCTGTTAGTGTTTCTAGCTCCTGATGTTCAAATAAATCCAGTAAAAATAAACGGGAGGTGTGGCAGGGCATACAAGACATCACGAACTACAGAGGCCGCAATGCGACAACAGGAGACCTGAGTGCGACTCTGGCAGAAGAGCTAAATTGCTGCTTTGCTCGCTTTGAAACATCACAACAACAGCACTCATCTGCTCCAGCCTCACCTCCTCCCTTATCTGGCTCCTGCACCAGTCCAGCCCTGCCTCCATCCCGTCCTGGTTCCTGCACCACTCTACTTACTGTGAGGGAACACGATGTTAGATGGATGTTTCTGGCAGTGAACCCCAGGAAAGCTGCTGGCCCAGACGAAGTACCTGGTAAGGTGCTCAGATCGTGTGCCCACCAGCTTGCCCACATCTTTACCAGAATCTTCAATCTCTCCCTGGCCCAAGCAGTCATCCCAGCCTGCCTAAAATCAGCCACAATCATCCTAGTGCCAAAGAAGTCGCCCACCACTAGCCTGAATGATTATCGTCCTGTGGCCCTCACTCCAGTTATCATGAAGTGCTTTGAGAGATTGGTTCTTCAGCACATCAAGGACTACCTCCCGCCAGACTTCGATCCTTATCAGTTTGCATATCGCGCAAACAGATCCACAGAGGATGCTATCGCCGTAGCTGTCCACTACGTGTTGAGACATCTAGAGCGGCAACAGAGCTACGTCCGGATGCTTTTTGTGGATTACAGTTCGGCTTTTAATACAATAATTCCGGACATTCTCATCACCAAATTGGTTACCCTTGGCCTCCCCCGCCTCACGTGTGCTTGGATAAAGGACTTTCTCACCAACCGGTCTCATACAGTGAGACTCGGACCCCACCTCTCCTCCACTCGCACGTTGAGCACAGGTTCTCCACAGGGCTGTGTGCTGAGCCCCCTCCTGTACTGTCTCTACACATACGACTGTAGTCCAGTCCTCAATAATAATCTTATCGTCAAGTTTGCTGACGACACCACAGTGGTCGGATTTATCTCAAAAGGAGAGGAGGCAGCCTACAGAGAGGAAGTGCTAAACTTGGCAGCCTGGTGTTCAAAGAACAATCTGGCTCTAAACACCAAGAAAACCAAGGAGATCATTGTGGACTTCAGAAAACACAACACGGAGCTGGCCCCCCTCTTCATCAATGGTGAGTGTGTGGAGAGGGTCCACACCGTCCGGTTTCTTGGCATCCTTATCTCTGCAGACATCTCCTGGAGAGACAACATCAAAGCAGTTATCAAGAAGGCTCAAAAGCAGCTCCACCTCCTGAGGGTTCTCAGGAAGTACAATCTGGACCCCAATCTGCTGCCGATCTTCTACCGCTCGTCCGTCGAGAGCTTGCTGACATACTCTATGACGGTGTGGTACGGTAGCTGCACCGCAGCAGACAGGGAGAGGCTTCAGAGGGTAGTAAGAGCAGCACAGAAGATCATTGGCTGCCCTCTCCCTTCCCTGATGGATATTTATACTTCCCGTTGCCTCAGCATAGGAAAAACCATCATTAAGGACAGTTCTCACCCTGGCTTTGATCTGTTCAATCTGTTGCCCTCAGGGAGACGTTACAGGTGCATCAAAACAAGGACTAATAGATTCAAGAATAGTTTTTTCCCCCCAACGCTATTACCATTCTAAACACATACATGTACTGATTTCACAGTATAGGTATATAGTGTCTCAAAACTGTGCATTTCATAGTAACCCCCCCGGTATATTTATTTACTTATTTATTATTTACTTATTTCGTGTAGTTATATTTTTTTATTTTATTTTAATTTATTCTATCATGTTTATTGAATGTACATGTGTGCACGGAACAAAAAGGAGTGGCTCTTAATTTCACTGTACATGTGTATAGTGACAATAAAAGGCATTCATTCATTCATTCATTCATTCATGCATTTTGAAAACAAGTCCTGTGGCTTGATGAAGGTAAAATAGAACTTTTTGGCCACAGTGAGAAAAGGTGTGTTTAGAGAAAAAAAGGTGCAGAATTTCATGAAAAGAACACCTCCCCAACAGTTAAGCACGGGGGAGATCGATCATGCCTTGCGCTTGTGTTGCAGCCAGTGCCAACGGGAACATTTCACTGTTAGAAGGAAGAATGGATTCAAGTAAATACCAGCAAATTCTGGAAACAAACATCACACGGTCTGTAAAAAAAAGTCTGAAGGTGGAAAGAGGATGGTTTCTACAACAGGATAATGATCCTAAGCACACCTCAAAATCCATAATGGACTACCTCAAGAGGTGCAAGCTGAAGGTTTTGGCATGACCCTTACAGTCAATAAAAATCTGATGCTTTCCCTCCAAAAGAATGTGGAAGAGTTAACGTCACTAAAATTTGTTCAATCTACCTTTCACAATCCATCTAACTGATCACATTTCTTCTTTCTTTTGCAGTTGGTACAGCAATAGATGCAGTGCCATGTTACACTTCCATCCTGAAGACCTTCAAGAAGATTGGCGTAATGTCTAAAGCCTTTGAAAAGCACAAGGTCAACAGAAATACTGTGGTATCCACCGCATCAATCGGAGAGGTTTTCTCAGATTTATCTGATAACGCACCCCCAAAAGAGACTTTGCTAAGCTTTACAAAGCGTTGTCAGTCTGTAAATGAGGGGGAACTGAAAGAAAGGATTGAAGGAATGAAGGCAGAGGGGGAACTTCTCCCTAAAAACAGTACAAACAACATACAAGAGGATGCTGAAAATGGATTAATAATGATCTAGATCTTTAAAGATTTTTTTTTTTTTTTGTATTCAAGGTAAACATGCCAGGGTTTTTCTTTTCAAAGATTATTTGTTGTTTAAGAGCACCTAAATATCTTCCATATTACTGAGGATCTCTGCATTTGCAGATTGAAAGAAAATTCTATTTGTTGTTTAGGAGAACTTTAATTTAATCCATACAGTATTTCTGAGGTTCTACATACAGTACTGGGATTTTTCTTTTGGTTCTGTAAATGGGTTCTGTATTTCTCCATATTTGGAGATTTCTGTTCCATTTCTATTCAGTGTTTATTTGTTTTTTAACAGCACTTTAAAAGTATTCCAGATTTTTCAGGATCTCCATATTGGGAGTGTATTTTGCTATTCAAGATTAATTTGTTAAGAGCACTTTAAATGTTCTTGTATGTTGTGCTTGTACAGTATTTGCCAACCAGTTTTATTGTATTAAAGAAGTTTGTATGGAAGTACAGCGGCTGAAGTTTTTACGGCTTGTCTTTGAGGACTGGACAATTAACTCAACGGGGATGGAACCTTGTAACCATCTGCCCGTCACTGAAATGGTAATGAACATGACTGACATCTCAGACTTAAACATATCGGCTCCAGTCAGACTCTCAGAGCGCTCAGAGCTGCAGCAGACACTCAGAAACTGAGAAAAACATTGAGTGCGACCTTTTCCCCACAGAACATCACCTGGACACTACCATCACTCTTGTTTTAATAAACCTGTAATTTCCCACCCATGATATTTCTACTTTAGAGCACTTTTTTTTCTTCGGGGGTTTTACACTCACTTCAAGCTCTCAACTGCAAAACTCCTCCAGATGTTATTATATCAACTGGGGCTTTTCTAAAAGGACGTTTGGGCTCCAGACCCTGAGTGAAATGTGTCTTAGTGTTTAAATAACCCCAAAGTGACCAGACCCTGGAGCTACACAGAGCCACGGTGTAACCCTAAGCATTACTTCATTAAGGAGCTTAAAAACCATGACCTGCTGCTTCTCCTCACCTGTGACTGATGGTGCACCACCTCAAGAACATGCAGAGGACATCATTTTAACCATATCCTTTTTACTGTTTAAGGAGCCATTCAATCCTGCTGGCTCCTCCACTCCACTGCATAACACCGCTGCCAGATTTTTGCAGTCTGTTGTGTCCACACAGTATATCAGAGCTCAATCCCCCTACTGTCTCCTCTACCTGATCTCCGGTACCTGTCCAATTTTAAAATACTGACCCTCTGCCCAGTTCCCTTAGCAGAATCTCTAGCACTGACTTGAAGAAGCTGGATTTGGTCAGAAAATCATACCCATGAAGTAGACATTCACTGCGTGGAACACCAAACAACTGTGACTGAGGCTCTGTCAGGATTTCGGCAGCACTACATTTACATGCACATATAATCCACTATCCACTCGTTTTCCGGTTTTCCATACCCTTGGTGCACACTAGGGCAGATTAACTTGGTAGTTACATATATACCGCACAGATATCCATTCGAGTACCGCATACGTCCCCCATATCCCACAATAAAAACACACAGACACCAGATACAGTATCTCACAAAAGTGAGTACACCCCTCAGATTTGTGTAAATATTTGATGATATCTTTTCATGTGACAACACTGAAGAAATGACACTGTGCTACAATGTAAAGTAGTGAGTGTACAGCTTGTGTAACATTGTAAATTTTCTGTCCCCTCAAAATAACTCAACACACAGACATTAATGTCTAAACCGCTGACAACAAAAGTGAGTACACCCCTAAGTGAAAATGTCTAAATTGGACCCTGTTAGCCATTTTCCCTCCCCGGTGTCATGTGACTTGTTAGTGTTACAAGGTTTCAGGTGTGAATGGGGATCAGGTGTGTTAAATTTGGTGTCATCGCTCTCACACTCCCTCATACTGGTCACTGGAAGTTCAACATGGCTCCTCATGGCAAAGAACTCTCTGAGGATCAGAAAAAAAGAATTGTTGCTCTACATAAAGACGGCCTAGTCTATAAGAAGATTGCCAAGACCCTGACACTCAGCTGCAGCACGATGGCCAAGACCATACAAAGGTTTAACAGGACAGGTTCCACTCAGAACAGGCCTCGCCATGGTGGACCAAAGAAGCTGAGTGCACGTGCTCAGCGTCATATCCAGATGTTGTCTTTGGGAAATAGACGTATGAGTGCTGCCAGCATTGCTGCAGAGGTTGAAGGGGTGGGGGTCAGCCTGTCAGTGCTCAGACCATACGCCGCACACTGCATCAAATTGGTCTGCATGGCTGTCGTCCCAGAAGGAAGCGTCTTCCAAAGATGATGCACAAGAAAGCCCGCAAACAGTTTGCTGAAGACAAGCAGACTAAGGACATGGATTACTGGAGCCATGTCCTGTGGTCTGATGAGACCAAGATCAACTTATTTGGTTCAGATGTTGTCAAGCGTGTGTGGGGGCAACCAGGTGAGGAGTACAAAGACAAGTGTGTCTTGCCTACAGTCGAGCATGGTGGTGGGAGTGTCATGGTCTGGGGCTGCATGAGTGCTGCCGGCACTGGGGAGCTACAGTTCATTGAGGGAACCATGAATGCCAACGTGTACTGTGACATACTGAAGCAGAGCATAATGGAATACTGCATACTGTATTCCAGCATGATAACGACCCCAAACACACCTCCAAGATGACCACTGCCTTGCTAAAGAAGCTGAGGGTGAAGGTGATGGACTGGCCAAGCATGTCTCCAGACCTAAACCCTATTGAGCATCTGTGGGGCATCCTCAAACGGAAGGTGGAGGAGCACAAGGTCTCTAACATCCACCAGCTCCGTGATGTCGTCATGGAGGAGTGGAAGACGACTCCAGTGGAACCTGTGAAGCTCTGGTGAACTCCATGCCCAAGAGGGTTAAGGCAGTGCTGGAAAATAATGGCGGCCACACAAAATATTGACACTTTGGGCCCAATTTATACATTTTCACTTAGGGGTGTACTCACTTTTGTTGCCAGCGGTTTAGACATTAATGTCTGTGTGTTGAGTTATTTTGAGGGGACAGAAAATTTACACTGTTACACAAGCTGTACACTCACTACTTTACATTGTAGCACAGTGTCATTTCTTCAGTGTTGTCACATTAAAAGATATAATCAAATTTTTACAAAAATGTGAGGGGTGTACTCACTTTTGTGAGATATTGTATATTCACCAGTAAATGTTTATTGTATTTAGCTGCACGTCGTGTTGTGTTTTCAGTTGTCTGTGTGTGTTGCGTCTTAGTCCAGGTTACCAGAAGCAAAAGGCCAACCACAGAAATGATCCAGAAAATCAGATACTGCTGAATTCCCATACTGCACCTGCACAATCACGCCGTTAATTGGACTGTCTTAACTGTTGTTTGTTTGTTGGGGAGTTGGGAATACAAAATCCAAGTTAATTCCTGTATAAAAGTGAATATTGTATATATTATGTTATATAATGTATAGTGGTGACTGGGTATATATGTTATGATACTGAAAATTATATGTAATTATATATATTGTTGTTTACGAAAAGGTATTGATTTAATACTTACCTCTGGGAGAACATGGAGGAGTCCATGTGGGTGGAGTTTCCGGGTAAAATTCCAGGCCCTGTTTGTTTAGGGTGGGTTATAGTTTGGAGTTGCAGTGTGAGTGGTCTGTGTGTATTTATCGTTCTATGGATGAATTTACCAGCCAAGTGCTGAAGTGTATATATTTTTGTATAGTTTTCCTCCATTTTCCCCGTTTCCCCTATTTTGTCTATTTTTTGCGCCTTCATGTGTACATATTTTCGTGCACATTTGTTGTATTGTAAATAGACTGTAAATAAAAGCGCTGTCAATAAAACACCTATGCAAAAAAGTGCTATTGTGGCCTTGCTATCAATTTTTTCATCACGCCTCATCACAACAACCCTGTCGATCTGTGTCTCAAAGGTAGAACGAGCATTACAGAGGCCAACACAGAGGAGCTGAAACTCCCACAGCTCTGTGTGCTACAGCCAGTCCCTGGTGTTCCTGCAGGATCTGCTACAAAGGACAGGAGTCAAGAACTGGAATGACACGACCACCAAATCCAGCAGTTCATTCATTCTTAATAGCATTAAATAGGAAATGTAGAAGGGTTTAGGTCAAGACCCTGAATTCCCAGAAACTCAGACACCTGAGGTTCTTGCTCCAGAAAGGGTCCAGGACATTGACCTTATCTGAGTGATCTGCTACACTATTTTGTTATGTTTTTATTTTTTATTTTTATTTGTTTATTTTTTTTTTTAGGTTTATCAGGTAAGACAGTGAAAACTAAACTGTAATAGTCAGTCCTGAATGTGATAAAAGGATGTGTCAGACATTCAGCACCTAGTAGTAACACAGGTGGGATCCTAATCATAGCAATATTACAGAGGTAAAGATGGAGACATTAGTTATATATTAAATAAATGGTTTAATTGATAGATGATCACGAATCATTACAGGTTCATGCCAAATAATATAGCTCATAGCAGCAAAGTGTGACTTTAACCTCCTCCTACAAACCCACCAACTTGTATAAAAGCAGTCTTAACCAGAAAAAACTGACAAACAGAGAGAGATCAGTGAAGTGAGAGAGAGATTTACATGAAGACGGCCGAGTGATCCTCTTTCTCCCAGAATAGAGCAGCACTTTCACCAGATGTTCAACTTCCTTCAGCCAAACTCACTGAAGCACAACACACAGCACTGAATCTACAGCTAAACACACTCTCTCATCACACTGATAATGACTATTAACTCTAATAAAAGAACACACAATGTCCAAAATGAAGCTTTATTTCAGCAGAGCAAAACTACAGGAAGAGCAACAGGACAGTGAAGAGAGTAAAGACAGAAATGTCAGCATTGTGTAGAATTGAAACTCTATTGTAGATGGATGTGTAAGCAGCTCAGTGTTCAATTCTATCTTGGAGCTGTTAGACTTCACACTGGCTCTTTCTGAACGTGACCGGATGATCGACGTTGTCATGGGAGACCTTACAGACAAACTCCTCCCCCTTTTCCCAGACTGCTTTGCTGAGGGTCAGGGTGCTGCTGCGTGTGTACCCGTCCTTCTTCGGTTCTTCTGCGCTGGTCAGAACCCCGTCCTTCACCTCTGAGCCGTCCACAGTCCAGCTCACCAGCGCCCCCTGTGGAGAGTAGGCAGACAGCAGGCAGAGCAGCGAGGCCGATCCCTCAGACAGCTGCAGAGAGGAGGGAGGGAGCAGAGACACGGAGGGCTTCACCGTGGGACCGGCTGGAGACCACAAACACACAATAAACACACATTTACACACGCTTACACAACATTTACTCATCACTGCTGATTCACATTACTGCAGTTCAGTAGAAACATCTGAACACTTCGATGACCTTCAGCAGCATCTATAAACTCTACCCATAGACATAAAAACAGAACCTAACTCTAAACGAACAGAGACACATGGGGGGCTTCAATTCGGGAGCAGTTTCAGAATAAGAATCGGCTTTATTGCCGAGCGTGCTCACACATACGAGGAATTTGTCTGGAGAAACATCAGTCCATTTGGTTTAACGTCCACTAACAAACAAAGAGAACATGTGGAAGCCATCAGCTTTAACTCCACACCATAATCCATCTTCTATCTGATGTAGTGTTCACCCAGTTCTATTCAGTACTGTAACTGCATCCAGTAGTCACACTGTATTCCAACACTGAAACACTCAGTGAGTGTATTCTGTAAATGTTCTGAACTCCAACAGAGACAAAACCGGAAACTCTGCAGCAGCACAAACGTGTTCCAGCAGCAGGAGAACATTTACTAGTTACTCTTTACATCGTGGACCGAGCAGAACTTTGATCAGATTTATTCTGGTGTTGATACTCAATGAAAATGAATCACTAGACGCTGAACTCAAGGTGAATTTAAACAGCACAAACATCTGGATTTATTCTCTCACTTTTAACGATGAAATATAATCATTACAATCAACACAAACAAATAAATGTATTTAAGATACTGATTTTTTACACACTAACCTTCATAACAAACATTTAAAATGATTCATTTTCAACTTTTCTAAAGTTTGTTCAATAATCAAATGAATAATAAAAATAAATCCATGAATTTATCACCACAGTGATACATTCTAATGAAACCGTCGTACAAAAACCTCTGTTACACTACAGTGACCACACACACACACACACACACACACACACACACACACACACACACAGTTGTGGTGTTTGCATATGTGTGCTGTGTCAGTGCTGCACACACTTTAAGAGCTGTAGTGCTGATCAGAGTGTGTTCAGTCCTTTCAGAGCCACTGACACGCAGCACAATGATGATGGTACTGATTCTACTGCTGGGGACACTGGGACTCCTCGCTCACCGTGAGACTCTCTCTTTACTTTTATTATTCATACACATCATCACATCACTCTCACTCTCATTACTACATTTGTTTACATTATTTATATACATACATTATTTTAACTCTGCATCCTTTTCTTTAGAGTCCTTTGGGGAAATCGTCCTGACTCAGTCTCCAGGATCTCAGTCTGTTTCTCCAGGACAATCTGTTACTCTCACCTGTACATCCAGTCAGAGTGTTGGGAGTAACCTCGCATGGTACCTGCAAAAACCTGGAGAAGCTCCTAAACTCCTGATCTATGCTGCAACTTCTCGTCAGTCTGGGATTCCAGATCGTTTCAGTGGCAGTGGATCTGGTTCACAGTTTAGTCTAAAAATCTCTGGAGTTCGGTCTGAAGATGCAGGAGATTATTACTGTCAGCAGTATAGCAGCTTTCCGTACACACAGTGTTATAGCGCCGTACAAAAACCTCCCTCAGCTGTAGAGGAAGTGCTCTGACTCAGAAACACACACTGATCTGAGAACAGCTGCAGAGCTGCTAAAGCTGCACTCCACTGAACATCATCAAACGTGTTGATGTTTAAAACATAATCATTCCTGAAAAGCAGAAAACTCTTCATCAGCTGTTCCTTCTGTGATAAAAATTAGCTGATGTGTGTAATGGTATATGATGATTTCCACCTTCTGCTAAGAGGAGCAGTGTCTACTCCACACTACTGTAACACACAATGTAGTGCAGGATCTTTCAATAAGACTCAACATTCATTTCTATATTATTCTCTATTTCAATATTCATTTTCTCATCATCTGTAAAGTTTAACCACCAAACAGTCTCCTTTTCTACCCCATAGAAATAAAACTGAATTGAATTGAACACCTGAAACACACATGACCCGAGTTCCTGCTGAAGGAAAAATCACCACAATAGAACATAAAGCTTCATTTGACTGAAGATAAATGTGAAGGCAGTTTGACGCAGGTCTACGTGATGATGTAATGACTGTATTTATGGTGTCGTTTAAAACATCTGTGCCTAGAAAGCTCTTGCTTCCTTTCCCCTGATTATATTCTGAGCTAAAAGAGCAGACGATCAGCTCCTGTCAGAGCACCTGGCTGATAAAAGATCAATCTACTTAGGAAGAAAATAATGAAAAGCTTACGTCATTGCAGATCCATAAATCCAGCTGTACACTGCAGAGAGTCTGCAAAGTAGCCGATCTGCTCCATAATCTTCATCACCTGGAAAAGAGTTCTGTTCTAACCTGTAGACTAGAGATCTAGGTCTGTATCTTCAGGAGGTTCAGACTGTAGGAAAGGGGCTGATGGGAGAAGTGCTTGGATGTTCTACAAGGCTGTGGGTAACTTCCTGTCTCTATCTAAACAATCTATGACTTTACTGGTTTGAAACATAAAGGTTTTATTTGTCGGAAGTTGCTTTATAGTCCCGTGTGTTAAATGCTGAAATAATGTAGAACATCTGGATCTGGTAAATGAATCAGAATTGTTTAAATCTTTAATAAAAGACGAGGACACACACACTGGGCCTCATTTACCAATCCTTTAGTAAAGTTGTGTGTGAATGTTTGCACAGACCCGGGCGTCCTTCTTTTACACACTGCCGTTTCTTCTTAATTGAGTGACGAGTCATATTTATATTCATTTACGGATTTGTGTTGACTTGCGCTCGTTAATTATTTTCTTCACGTTTAAAATGTCTTTAATTGAAGACATGAAACAGCTGGTTTCACTAAAATCTCATTCCATGTGTTTGTACATTTGTACATGTGTGACTGAAATCAATAAGATCTATAAACCTGACAGCATCATCTGTATATAAAAGTGCAGTAATCCATGACAATTATACGGACATCAGCGAGGAGGTAAGGAATATTGTGCTGTTGTTGTGATTGTTCATTTCTGAAAGGTTTTGTTCCTATTTTCTGACTGAATTCTGGTTTATTTTCAGGACTCACCAGAAGATTCTGCTAACATCAGCATCCTTCCTGAAGCACGTGGCTCTGAGAAGATTGCACATGTACAGTCGGCCATGTTAGACGTTAGCAGTCCAAGAGGTTCCTGCCAGTATCTGCTCTGAAGGTGAAGAGTGGAGGACCAGGACGACCCCACTAACAAATCAAAAGCAGGTCATTAACTTGGTGGAGGACTTTCATTCCACTGGCCCACTCACGTCAGAATTCAGTGGAGCTCAATTCACAGCAGAGATGGAATCTGTTCTAGATAATAATACACTGCTTTTGTCCTTTGAGTCTCGGAGCATTGGGCACAGCAGGCTTTGGTTCTACAGTGATACAGTCACGGTACAAAACCCTCTGTTACACTACAGTGACCACACACACACACACACACACACACACACACACACACATACGCGCACACACACACACACACACACACACACACACACACACACACACACACACACACACACACACACTCACACGTTTCCATAGAGAGAGGTTCCACTTTGCATTAGCAGCTCATGCTTCAGCGCTCTGCGAGTGTTTATAGCCCTGTGACTTTAACACTTCATGACTGAGAGCTGCTGCTCAGCGACTTCACCCACAGCAACCATGAGTTTGATCAGCGTCTTCATCTGCACACTGGCCCTCTGCGCACGAGGTAACACAATGTTTTATCTTCTCCTGTTCAGCTGACAAATCCATGTGAAGTAGGCCGACTAGATGAACTTCACACTCAACATCATTATTAATGTAGGGAACGGATTTCTTCTTCTTCTTTTTTTCAGGATCCAGAGGTCAGGTGACTGTGACTCAGAGTCCTGCAGTGAAACCTGTTTCTCCAGGAGAGACACTCACCATCAGCTGTAAAACCAGCTCTGATGTTTACCGCTGGAGTGATGGAGATGAAGGAATATTCTGGTATCAGCAGAAAGCTGGAGAAGCTCCTAAACTCCTGATAAGATATGTGAAGAAGTTAGAGTCAGGTATTCCAGCTCGTTTCAGTGGCAGTGGATCTGGATCTGATTTCACTCTGACCATCAGTGGAGTCCAGACTGAAGATGCTGGAGATTATTACTGTCAGAGTTATCATAGTGGTAATGTGTTCACACAGTGTTAGAGCGTCGTACAAAAACCTGTGTGAGTGTGACTGCTGCAGCTGGGACCTACTGCAGGTGCTGAGGGGGACGATGTGATACAGCACAATCACACACACACACACACACAATCACACACACACACACACACACACACACACACACACACACACACACACACACACACACACACACACACACACACTCACACGTCCACTGCAGGATAAATTTGATGAAGGTGAATTTACAGTAAGTTTATATTATTGAGCTGGCTTTGCTGAATCATACAGCTGTGTATCATCAGCCTAGCAGTGGAAGCTAACAGCATGTTAATGGATCATTTTACCCAGAGGTAGCATGTACAGGGAAAAGCAGTGGGTGTAGAACAGAGCTGTCTCAGTGATGAGGCCTAAATTCTGACTGAGACATTTCATGTATGTGATTCCTAGTTTATCTGCTGAACTACAAAGAGTTTAGTTGTGAATGGAGCTACATTATCTAGCACGCAGTGGAACGTTAACTCTAAACATTCAGTCACTTGATGGAGTTCTGTGGGGTCAGAGGGTGAACCAATCAGAGTCCACATATCTGGGAGATGTTCAATCATTCTCAGTACAGTAGTGGATGTGATTGTACGCTTGATGCAGTAGTGAGTGAAGTGCATATATTATGACTCAGACACACTGTAAATAAAATGAGGTAGTGATTATAGAGATTTTCACATTAACAGGAGCAAAACTGTATCGCCTGAAAATGTCACTGATGTTCACGTTGCAACACAAAGCTTAGAAAAGAGAAAGTTCTACACCTCTCTGATCTCACAGCAGCTAATATTACACAATAATCCTCTTTATCTGTGATCAAAATGTCCTTTTATTCCAGCTGCATGATCATTAACTCTCAGGATTGTATTGTTTTTCATCCTATACTGGGTCCCTGCATCACCGCTGGGTCACTGCCTGCTGTGGGCTGTAGATACTAATTAGTGGAAATGATTTTTCTGTTTGTTATGTTAATAAAAATGATTTCAAATGGCTTAAATTCATATTCAGATTTCGATAACACCTAGAGTATCGTTATAAATAATGGAGATGAACAGAAATCCAGATGTAAATGATCAGATTATGTTTAGTTTATCACATATTATTCACATGATGTCACGTGTGTTTGTTTAAGATCACATCTGCAGTTTCAGGCCATAACACGTTGAAAATCACATCCACATCACACTAACATTTCATTAAAACACAACAATCAAATATTTCTCTATAAATGTACACTATAAACCCATACAAGTTGATTGAACTTAAACAATTATGGAAACTCATTTCTAAAAAGTTTATTTTGCACTGCACTATAAACAAGGATAAAGAACACATCTAACAAGGATCTATTTGAAGTCACAATTTATTTCAATTCACTTTCCAAATTATGACAACGAAGACAAACGTCAGTTTTAAATCTTTAAACAGTTTTTAAAATCTTTGCCAAACATTGCACAGGCACAGTATGTATTCTTATAATATATCAACATACCACATAAACATTCTCCAAACACTAAACGGGTATAGTTTACTTTTATTCATGAATTAATTTTTATTAATTTACTTTTATAATTAAGGCATATGGAGTTTTTGTCTAACCTGGAGACAAATGTATGTTTTCTTGTCTTACATGACAAGCTGATTTGTTAGTGCTAGAAGATTGCTTTTAAACTCCTTCTTACCCAAACATAACATCACCTGCTCAGTGAAATTGAATTTGTTGCTCATGCACTTGGTGTAATCAACATGCAGGGCATAAGTGAACCCATAAACAACACACATGGCCTGGGGCAGGTTCTCTAAATTGTCCATCAAAACATTGCCCTCCAGGATGATTTCCACAGAGGATGGATGGAGGTGGAAGGACAGGGGATGCTGTGCCACATCTTCACCTTCTACACTGAGGATTCCAACTGGCACATGTTGGTATGAGTCCTCATCATCAGAAGCCTGAACATGTATATGGAGATCACTAAAACAAATTTTAGCTGTCTAATATTCTTTTAAATATCAATGAACTTTTATTGAACATGTTTTTGGTTAGTTATGTACATACATAATGATTTGTGAAATATGTACACAAATACATGCAGGAGTTTAAAAAAATGTAAATATTATGTTTGTATCTGTTTTTGAATATGAGTAATTGCATATAACATGAACTACTAATTTAGTTCTAATTAAATAATAAATTCAAGATGACATGCTAACTTAAAGAAAGAGATCACCCTGGAATGCATTTGAGTTTTAAATTGTCATGACAGGAATGAAATTTTGCTTGACCTTTGGACATGCAGTAGTTCATTCAAGTTTCAGAACTCAAACTCCTCACGCCTCACAAGAAGAGCAGCCCCAAAATCACGTGCTGTCATGAGGTCAACTATGTCATGACCGCTTCAATTTACATCATCTATGACAGGAAAACATATTAACAATACTTACAAAGCACGTTTTGAAGAACTCAGTTGGGTCATCATCAATAATTACTGTAAGCCCTCTCATGCCAACACATCTCATGTCAGCGAGGTCAGAGGTGCAGTGGTGGCAGAGACAACAATATATCATTTGTCAACATCAAAGGAAGGAAATTTCCATCAATCATTATTTTGTCTGTCTTACTTAACAGTCATGAAGTAATGGTAATAGGCTGGCTTCAAAATGAAGCTTACACTGGCATCATCCTAAATTTACAAACCTTGATTTGTTGCAGAAGATCAGCAAAATCTGCCCTCTTAGACCTCTCATTGTCCTGAAGATTCAAATCAGGTGTGGACAGTGAAGATCAAGAGAGCCGTAGAATGCTTGTTGAAGGTTCTTCCCAAACACCCGGCTGAAGTCTTAGTGTAAAGCATTTGTTTACATCAGGAAATTGTCAAAACGGTCAAATGTTTCAATACTCATTTTGTTGCAGAAGATATGAACATGGGCATTTCACTTCACCTGATTTTCTATAAACACTGAAAAATCTCACTTAGAAGAGGCTTGTCAAATCAAAACTTCCTTTCTTCTTAAATACAGTATCAGGTCCATCTCCTGGTTGATAAAAAATGCATTATTTTTTTCTTCATTTCATCCTCCAGTTGCTCTCTGGATATTTCAAGGCTGGAGGCGTCCTGTCCATCTGGAAGGTCAGGGAGGTATTTGACCTCCCCTTTCCTTGGTTTCTTAATGTTCTTGTGAGGTGGCTCGCTGCTGGTAGAATATCTCCATCTCTTCCCAGCATTAACCATGACCATTGTGTGTCCAATGTTCCTCATTTTTGACCTGTAATTGCCCATTTTGCCTTTCAGACTGTTTGTCCACCCACAGTATCAGAAGGTGATCCTGGTTCTTGGGCATCCACCAATGCCTTAGCAACGGCTCGTACATCATCAGCAGTTGGTTATGCTTTGAAGGAGTATATGGTCTCTGCCAGCTTTTGAAGAATGGTATGCTTCACTTCCTTTGTCACTTTTCGTTGTGTTCCATCACTCAAATGGATCACATTTGCTTGACGAAGCCCATATTCAACATAGACAGAGAATATTGGAACCAAAAAGACATCAGTCCATGGCATTCTCTTTTCCTGGGTTGAGTTGGAGATCTGTAATGTATCTGCTGTACTTGGAGTATCACTCAGTATTTCTCTGCGTGATTATCTGCATTTCACTTGATGACAGTAGCATCAATTCAATCACAGGAATGATTTTCACAGTTGGTTTGTGAGGGAGTTCTGACAAATCTGTCATTGTACAAAGTTCATTATAAAACTCTGGATCTCAAAACTGTAAAGTAAAGTTATACTCTAGTGCCAGAGTATTTCTGAGACGACTAATCAAATCTTTAACTGAGCAGGGCTTTGGAGTCAGTGTGATTCTTTTCTGAATTTTCTGACCAAGTGCTCTCTGAGTGTTCTCTGGGAAGGGGGTAACTCACACTAATGTAACCATAGCCATTTCCACAGCTAGCCTGAAAAAAGAATTGTAGCCTAGCTGATGGCTAAGAGCCGTCTGGTGTTTCACTGCAAGTGTCATGGCAACATTCTTGGAAGTTCTGGGCATCGCGTACAAGCTTTTTGAAGAACTTGTGTTTTCTTTCAACAAGCATTGTCCAGACTTCAGCAAGTGGAACATGTATCCTAATCTGTTCAGGGTAGTTTTCAATGTACTGATGTTTTGGTCTTAGTGTAAAATCAGCGAAAGTTGACGTCAAAAGGTCCCTATGCTCTGCCACCTTGTAGTCAAGGATGTATAAGACTCAGCAGTAAACTGAGTTTCCACAATTAATGCTACAATGTCCATGAGAGTTTCTCATGTGCTTTCACCCACTGGGATGTAATGGCCAATGAGCAGAAGTAGAAGGCTAATTAGACGACAGTTCTCCAGGCCATTTGCCCCAAGTGTGCCCTTGGTGGAGAAGTCTTTTAAAATCGGCTGAGGCTGATGAGATTTGTCAGAGAATATGTCAGGAAATGATTGATAGCTTCATTGAAAACATCTAGGGTGATGTATTTCTTGGCCACCAAGTCTTTTTTTTTTGCCACCAGAACTTATTTCTCTAAAACATCATGCGATATGTCAGGGGGATAACCACCAATGACATGAAAATGCTCCAAATTTGCTATGAGTGGGCATTGTCCTCTCACACCTGACTTTTTACCCAAATCTGGATCCTGCAAAGATTCTTGCACCTGCCTGTTGTGTGTCTTTCTCTCTCTGAGTCGAAATGGACCATTTTGTATCTCTTGGAGTTGTGCGACAGTCCTGGATGCAATGCAAAATCTGCAAAACTTATCCACAATGAAGCTTTCATAAAACTCCTGTGAGAGTGAGCACCAAGGTTATCTGCTGACACATAGAGCACTGTTCCTTTAACACTTTTACCAAGATGCTCGATGTAGACCCCATGCTGTTCGATGGAGGCTAAATCACAAAGAAGTGGGTACAATATTTTGTCATAACCGCACTCTTTAACTGTTACAGCGTTACACAATAGAGCAAGCTGAATGGAGTTTAGTGCTGATCTGTATTTTCCAGGCAAGTTTGCAATAACTCTGTGAACTGCACACATCTTCTGCTTTCTTTTAGATGCTCCTAAAGGGTTAGCCACTTAAAAATTGTCAATGTACAGGCTCAGATCAGTTCTGAATTCATCACAACTAAGAAGGGCATACTCTCTAAAGCTTGAGTCATCTCTACACCTATATTCATGTGGTTTATATTCTTGTTTTGACAAACCCTTATCCAAAATATCTTTCTTGTTCATGAATTTCTGTGGCATCTGTAAGAGGGGAACATATGCTACAGTTTTCATTCTTTTCTCAGCTACATACTCTATGGACATTACCAGAGGAAAGTTGTGCATGACGTACATGTTTGATTCCCTCCTTTTACTGGTTACAAGACATCTATTTTTTCCCACAACATTTGGACAATATGACATTCTCTGCCACAGTCTCAACCAGCTCTTTCACAACTATCTGTCCAAATCTATCACATCTATATGTCCAAATGTTCCTGAAGAACATGCTTCACATTCTTGGGCAAAAGTGGCTGGGACAACTGAACTATTTGCTAAAGCTGTTGAATTACTTCCTGAACAGAGATCTCTGGTATGTGAAGAATGTGAAGAGCACACTCCCGAGAGTAATTAACACTGTCATCATTTTCATTCTCATTACACTCTGTTCTTACTATTAACTCTGGATTAAACATTTTCTCATTGTGCTGCTGCTTACTTTATTGTGCACCGAAAGCGGAATACACTGCTTTGAAAACTACAGCCTTGAAATGGACACTGAACATTTTGGTGGTCGTTGATACGTCTACGCTGAAGGTGGGCAAAATATTCAGTATCCTGACAGGGTTCAAGAAAATCACAACGCTGACAGTGAACCTTAACTTGGAACTTTCTCACAGATTGTTGCTGCTGAGTTGCTGTATGAAAACGAGTTTTTTAACGCTTTTGACTAAAAAGTAATTCAGGGACCTATCACCACAACTTAATTAAATGTGTGAGTGTGTGAGTGTGTGAGTGTTGCACATGACCATACAATGTATGAATACATTCTATGTGAAAGAGCGTGTGCCCGGTGTGTGCCCGGTGTGTGCATATTTTTGGTTGGATGTGTACGGAAATTCATTATTTATTTCATCATTGTGTGTGTGTGTGTGTGTGTGTGTGTGTGTGTGAGAGAGTGTGTGAGAGTGTGTGTGAGAGTGTGTGTGAGAGTGTGTGTGTGTGTGTGTGTGTGTGTGTGAGAGTGTGTGAGAGTGTGTGAGAGTGTGCAACAGATTGCTACAAACCTTTATTATATAAACTATGATCCATTTTAACCTTCATCTGTTAAGATAATGACATAAGTGTAGACCATATGTAATATTATCTTTGGTATCCATCTCTCAACATAATTATGATTGATGATGATGACCTTTGACCTGTTAAGAAAATGACAGTTGGTGATGACCTTTGACCTGCCAAGATAATTATAATTGCTGATGACCTTTGACCTAGACCTGTCAAAACCAATTAGTGTTATGGACCATACAAACTCAACCTCTCTCTACTGCATCTTCTTTTGTATTTTTTTCTGTTCTCCAGATTTTCCACATAAAAATCATGGCGGAAATACGGAAGATGTTTTTCAGGGCAGAGGATCCAGGAAAAATACACAAATATTCCATATTGGACATACACAATTTCGAGTATGTATGCATGTTCAAAGTATTCAAACATATTCTTACAGAAAGTATCGATTCATACGATTACACAATAAACCATTACAGTGAACACTTTAAGTCAAAAAGATGGTACAGGAATAACCTGAAAACATTTCTGTAGCAGGCATCCTTGTTCTATTGTTTAAATCTGTTGACTAATGGCGATATCTGTTTGTAGTGAGAGCCCCTGTTCAGTACAAGAAGGGCTGAAGAGCGTTCACACACCTCATCTCTTGTTGCATTCATGGACATTATCAAGGACACAGTATCATATCACAGACATCACAGTGACGATGAGGATAAACTGAGAACGTTGATGCACTGCAGTGCACTAATAGCTCCACGGAGATTCAGAACATCCTATTGAAAGACTGCAGCAGTACTTCCTGAATGATATAGGGGAAGGTAAACATGTTGCTGTTCTCTGTAGTGCCATGGGCGGAACTGCATAGCTTGACTGACACACACTGACCTGCCAAAAAGACTTTTGCAGATCTTCTACAAGTGATGCGAGAACATTTGTCACCTAAACCATAATTATTTGCAGACCATTTTCACTTATATGGCCGAATTAAAGAAGTTTAAAGAATTAAAAAGAACATAGCATTGTCAGTTTTGGGATGTGTTAAATGACGCGTTGCATAATTATCTGGCATGTGGAATACATCACGAAGGAAACAGGAAGAGACAGTTGACTGGGACAGATCTGATGCTTAAACAGGCATTTAAGAGACTGCTATGCCCATGGAAACTGCAGCTGAAGAAGCTCTCGCATTACAAAGTTACATAAAGGCTGGAAATGTAAATTAATTGCCATCAGAAACGTTTGACAAACAGTCAAGAGTTGGATTTTTTTGTGGGAAACTTGCTGCATGCATTTAGCCACTAGTAGGTCATATAATAAACATTGGTGTATATAAAGAAGAGTGTGATGGGAAGTAGGGGGCGCTTTTGCCTCTGGTGTGAGTTTCCCTCACCTTCTCTTTTCCCAGACTTATCATGAACCAGGCCAGACCCAGTTGCTTGCATTTCAGCATGTCTAGCTCATGACTGATCCTGTTGTGGTGTGACTGCTGCTGTGTAACGATACTTAAAGATAAATGTCAGGTGCATTGCTTAAACACATCTCAACCATCAACCATCACCCTTTTCATCTCAACCATCACCCATCACCCTTCTCATCTCAACCATCACCCTCTCATCTCAACCATCAACCATCACCCTTTTCATCTCAACCATCACCCATCACCCTCTCATCTCACCCATCACCCTCTCATCTCAACCGTCAACCATCACCCTTCTCATCTCAACCATCATCCTCTCATCTCAATGATCACCCATCACCCTTCTCATCTCAACCATCAACCATCACCCTTTTCATCTCAACCATCACCCATCACCCTTCTCATCTCAACCATCACCCTCTCATCTCAACCATCAACCATCACCCTTTTCATCTCAACCATCACCCATCACCCTCTCATCTCACCCATCACCCTCTCATCTCAACCGTCAACCATCACCCTTCTCATCTCAACCATCATCCTCTCATCTCAATGATCACCCATCACCCTTCTCATCTCAACCATCAACCATCACCCTTCTCATCTCAACCATCAACCATCACCCTCTCATCTCAACCATCACCCATCACCCTCTCATTTCAACTGTTGTGGATAAAAATGTCATAAAATAAACATGAGGGAGACCTAGTATCCAGTAAAGGGGAGAAGAAGAAAAGACACACAGAAGCGGTAGTAGGCGAATATTGACAAATTGGATTTACACTTTAAAGATCTTTAAGAGTAATACACTATGCTTTATTAGTCGAAGAGTCAAAAAGAAGTATAAGAGCCGAGGAGTGCCACACACACACACACACACTCTCGCACAGTCATGGGCGGGCATGTAGACATAACACACACAAACACACACACACACACACACACACACACACACACACACACACACATAACATTATAACTTTATAAGAATAATAAAAAGGAGTATTGAGATATTATATGGGTAATATCTTATAATAATAGAAAACTCTTTATAAAATACAGAATAGTAAGATATGTAGGACAGTAGAAGGGTAATATAATGATATAATGATATTTACTGTGTAAATACAGTATAAATACTGGAGCTTAAGCTCAGGGTATCAGATCACTTCTGAGAATTCTCATCGGTGTGGATCTCGTGTGGTGGAACGGAACAATAAAGCTGGACCCTTGCTTCTTCTCACTCACGGCTGGTGTATTTTTTCAATCTCCAACTGGGCTCAGAGGTAGATGTGAGTATTGGCTTCTATGTTGAATTTTAAGTGTTTTTGGGTAATAGGCTAAATTTGAGCCAGCACCCCTTCTCATCTCAACCATCACCCTTCTCATCTCAACCATCAACCATGGCCCCCAAAGGGAAGGGAGTAAGGTTGGATATTTGTGGAGCTTCCTGTTCCATATCATCCTTGTCACCACAATAGTCAGACAAACAGGAACCGCCTCTCTGCATTTTTACAGAGTTTGAGGTGATACATGTTCCAGATTTCGGTGTCGCAGTTCACCTCATACAGCCTTAATAATGTCAGCATGTGAGAAAGTTAACACCATCGTGCCTTGCCCCCCCCTGATTATTGTCACCTGACTGAAGGTGTTTCAGGGGATCATCAAGCTTCTGTTCCAGAGGTAAGTCCGTGAGGAGACAGCAGCTTACCTAACACACCGTCCTGCTTTATTCCAACACCTCCTCCTCCTCTTTCTCAAAAACACACTATATACCTGGAAGTGTCTGGTGCTAGTTCCACACACTGCTTTACTGATCAGGACCCACCCAGTCCCCAGTGTTACACATGAGTTTATATGTTACACACCTTCAGTTATAGTGTTATAATAGTTAAGAGCAGCAGAGTTCACCCCATATAACCTGGGAATGTACAATACAGTGGATTTACACATGTGACCTTCAACACAGTGTTGATGTCTATTACTCACTGGACTTAATTATATTATAATCATTAATATGATAATAAAGTCATGTGAAGTGCATTGATGTGTTTAGAGAGAGTGAAAGTGTTCAGTGTTTTGTGGATCTTTATAATAATCAATGTGAATGTGAACATACATGAGAAATGACAAATTAGGTATAATCAGTTTAATATAATTTAATACAATTTAAATCTGGATCTGATCAAACCGATATTTATCCTTATGTTTGGCTAAATTGTTCAATACTACACTTAAGTTAAATGGGAGAAAAAAATTATAATTCTGAGTCAGAAAAACACAGAAGATCATTTTCAGTTTAAATTCAGTGTCCAGTTCTGACACCAAGTAGGAACAGATGAAGGAGATGACGACTCTTCCGTACTATTAATATAAAATAAGTGTGCAGTGTCAGTTACCTCAACCATAAA
>NC_030429.2:28500085-28607585 GCF_001660625.3 Ictalurus punctatus | reverse complement strand
CCCCACGAAAAAACCATTTACTTGTTTTTACATGACAACCACTATTATGGGGTTAAAAGTATCACCGGACTTTTAGGAACGAGTCATGTTTGTCATTTCTGCCATTCGGGGTTTGACGTTTTATGGAAACATAAATGTGCTTATAGCTGCAACGTTTGTCACGACCCCGATTGTTACAAACACCCTAAGAATGTTATTAAATGTCCAGAGTGTCAGAGACTGTGTAGCTCCCAATACTGTTTCGAGAGGCATAAAGCAAAGATTCAATCGCACAAAGGCGAATATTCTATGTGTGAAACAGGATTCTACTGCGGTAAATGTAAACGTGTGATAAGGGATAAACCTTCTAATCGTGAGAATCACGTATGTGCCCATTCGAAATGCATACTCCGTGGCCAAAAACTCGATGAGGATATCGAGCATAGATGTTTTATACAGAGGGCCAGGAAAGAAAGCGATAATACGGATTATGTGTTTTACGATTTCGAGACTAGGCAGGAAACAGGAACACATGTAGCTAATTTCATATGCTGTATTGATTTTAAGGGAGAGGAGTGGGTAGCTGAAGGGGATGATTGTGTCAGTGCCTTCTTTAAAAAGTTTCGGTGTAATGCATACCACGGATACAAGTTTATCGCCCATAACGCTAGAGGGTTCGATTCATACCTTTTGTTAAACCATTTAGTGAAAGAAGGAATCACGCCCGAAATCATAGCGCAAGGCGGTAAAATTTTGTGCTTCATCGATACCGCGTTTCGTCAGTCCTACATTGATATTCTATCGTTCTTACCCATGAAATTGAGTAGCATCCCAAAAGCCATGGGTTTTTCGGAAAGCAAGAAAGGCTATTTTCCCCATTTCTGGAACACCGTAGAACATCAGGATTACGTAGGGCCGTATCCTGACCCTAAGTTTTACGGTGTAGATGGCATGATGCCTAAGGATAGAGAAGATTTCTTTAAGTGGTACAGAACGGTTTCTGACAAAGTCTTTGATTTCAAGAAAGAGATGGCGGAATACTGTGTGAACGATGTAGAAATTTTGAGAAAGGGGTGTATAGCTTTCAGACAAGAAATTCTGGATGGTACAAAGGTCGATCCTTTTAAATGCATAACGATCGCATCTGTGTGCATGAAAATCTTTAGAACCAACTTCCTGCGTAAAGACACTTTAGCTATAAAGACGCTTTAGCCGCTTGATAATTACATCACCACTCAGAAATCTTTCTCAACACCTTCCATACAATGGCTCGAATATGTTTCAAAAACGCAAAACCTACCCATTCGCCACGCGTTGAACGAAGGTGAAGTCAGGTTCGGTAACTATTACGTAGATGGTTACTGTGAGGAAGGGGAAAACCGTAAGGTTTTTGAGTTTCTTGGGTGTTTTTATCACGGCTGTGAAAAGTGTTTTCCCTCAATGACCCCGCATCCTCTTACCAAATCAAACGCAACCTTCGGAGATATCCGTCAAAAATCGATGGAGAGAATTAAGAATTTGCAAGACACTCTCAATTTGCAAGTCACTCTGATGTGGGAACACGAGTGGAATGAAATGAAGAAAAAAATGACAACCGCGTGCTAAACTTTCTAAAAGACTTTGACTTTCCTGAGCGTTTAAACCCTCGAGATGCTCTTTACGGCGGTCAAACAAACGCGTTAAACTTGCATTATGTAGCTCAACCCGGTGAGAGAATCGATTATTTCGACTTTACCTCTCTTTACCCATTTGTGAATAAGACAAAGACATACCCGATCGATCACCCTATCATCATTTATCGTGACTTTCAACCTCTGAAATATTACTTTGGTATCATTAGAGCAAAGGTATTACCACCTAGAGGTCTGTGGGCACCTGTTCTACCATTTCGTGTAAAAAGCAAACTCCTCTTTCCTCTATGTAGAACGTGTGCCGAACATCACTTAAAACAATGCGATCATACGGATCAGGAGAGAGCTCTTACCGGAACATGGGCATCTATCGAAATTGAGAAAGCCGTCGAAAAAGGTTACAAAATTCTAAAAGTGTTTGAAGTGTGGCACGTTCCTAAAAGGTCTGATAAGCTTTTTACGAGATATATTAAAATGTTCCTCAAGACCAAACAGGAAAGTTCAGGTTATCCGTCCTGGGTCGATGATGAATCATCTAAACGTGAGTACATTCGCAAATATAAGGAGAACGAAGGGATTACGTTGGATCTGAAATTTATCACTGTTAATCCTGCCAAAAGATCCGTGGCTAAACTCGCACTAAACTCGTTGTGGGGTAAGATGTGTCAAAGACCAGACAGATCAAACACGACCTTAATTTGCGATCCTGCTGAGTTTTTGCAGTTCATGTTCTCCGATATTTATAATGTGAGTCAGTTCTCTTTTTTGAATGAGGAGGTGGCGATGGTACAGTGGCGTTACGCAGACGAGAGATTGATTAAACCGCTAAACGCTAATGTATTCATCGGCATTTTCACTACAGCGTACGCTAGGCTTGAGCTGTACAATTTGATGGATCGATTGGATCAGCGTTGTTTGTACACAGACACCGATAGCGTCATTTTTAAAAGTAAGGAAGGTGACTGGATGCCGCCCTTAAGCGATTACTTGGGTGGTCTTACCAGCGAACTCGATGATGGCGATCAAATCGTGGAATTTGTAAGCGCAGGTCCTAAAACCTACGGTTACAAAACCATGAAAGGAAAAACAACCATGAAAGCTAAAGGCATTACTTTAAATTGTATCAATTCTGAAATTGTCGGTTTTAAATCACTAACAGAACTGGTGGACGAGCGAGTGAAAAATCCGGATCATACAGGTCATCTCGTAACCACGCATAACCAAATCGTGAGAGATAAAAAGGGGTTTCATTTGAGGAACAAATCACAGTTGAAAAGGTTCAGGGTTGTGTACGATAAGCGTGTTTTATTATCTGATTTAACAACTCTCCCTTACGGATATTAAGACTATTCTTGTATATATGTGTATATAGTTTCTGTTGATGTGTTTTGGAGGAAAATATGAACGTGACTGCTTTTGACGCTAGGATGCAACTTCCCTTTTCACGTATCGTATGTGGACCGAGTAATTGCGGAAAATCTTTTTTTATCAAAATGTTGTTGGAAAACTGTAAAGAGGTAATGTCGGTTGTTCCGGAAAACATTGTCTGGTGTTATACGTGTTGGCAGCCTCTGTACGATGAATTATTGACCAGAATAAAAATAATTTTTCTTCAAGGAATCCCTGATTCTTTGTGTGATGATGAACTATTTCCTCCAAATAAAAAAAACTTGTTGGTAATCGATGACTTGATGAAATCCGCCAGTAAAAATGACGAAGTAGAAAAGGCTTTTACAAAATACACACACCACAGAAATCTGAGCGTCATCTACCTCGTTCAAAACTTGTTTTTTCAAGGCAAGACCAGTAGAACAATCAACCTGAACACAAACTACATGGTTCTTTTTAAAAACCCTAGAGATAAATTACAGATCAGCATACTGGCTCGTCAAATGTATCCGGGTAACAGCAAGTATTTTTTAGAATGCTTTCTCGATGCCGTCTCTAGACCTTACGGGTATTTATTTGTTGACCTGAAAGCACAAACGCCAGAAGAACTTCGTCTCCATTCAGGGTTGTTTCCGAGGGAGAAACCGGTTGTGTATGTTCCGAAGAAGAAGAAAAAACTTTAAAGTATCGACAACAAATGTCTGAGCGGTTGAAAAAAACACTCCCGCTACTGAATTCATTACACAGGTCTCCATCCCGAAGGAGAAAGGATATATTACGCGATGCGCCCACAGATCTCATCCTGAGCATATGTGAACTAGCTTTAAACGTGCTCAGGGGAAACATACCACTGACGACAAAACAGTATCGGGTTTTAAAAAAACAAAAAAAATGGATCAAACTATTTGCTGATAAAAGAGCGTCCGTTGAAAGAAAAAGGAAAGTTATTAATCAATCCGGAGGATTTCTTCTGCCTTTGCTCAGTGTAGCCATTCCTTTTATAAGCAGCTTAATCGCGTCCCGCAACAATTAACATGGAGACTGCTGAGAAAATGTATTTAGTCCCTCAACATCAGATCGATAAACTTAGAAACATCACCGCGGAGAAGGAAACCATAAGAAAGACTGTTGAAAACAACTTGGACGATGCAATACGGGGTATTTTATCGAGGACTGATCTGAACGAATACGATAAGGCGAAACTCTACACGTCTGTGCTGCAAAATTTTTTAAACTTGGTTAAAGTAGGGGAGCAGGAAACCGCTCAATTGACCCTGTCTCTACCTAAAATATCGGAAAGCAAAACGGAAGCAGCGGTGACCGAACCCCCCAAAGACGAGATCGTGCAAGAGGTCCTCGCTAACATTTCTGATAGAAACAAAAGAAACGCTTCGTACGTTATGGAAAAACTTTTAAAAGCCGGGGCTGCGTGGAACGATAGCGGTGAATTTATTTTTAAAGGAAACACTATCAAAGGATCTCACATGGTGGATTTGCTCAAAAATCTCACGGCCCCTCATCGAGTATCCGACAATCGGAGGCCTTTAGGTTGGAAAGAGTTCTTACAGACAGTAGGCAACCTAAATATACCCTTTTCAGCAATACCCAATGGCGGTGTTCGACGCAAAATATCTGACATAAAAAGATCTAAAGATATCTCTCATCTTGTTTCCCCACCTAAAAGCAAAGACTACGATTCTGAGCCAGTTTTCAAATCCCCCGTTTTTAACCGTTCTGACTGGTTTGGTTTTTGAAAAGGACGAGGGACAAAGAATGTTATGATATGTTACCCTTTATTTCAATAAAATAACTTTTGTTTAACATTTTTCTTGTGAAGCGTCGTCATTTAACATTCCACTACACATGTAAATGAAACATATCTAGACAGTTAGCACATTGTACACAAGTAAATGAATGCTTTTTATGTACTCTAGGGTACATTTTTTAACAAAAGACACGACACCATTATCATTTCTGTCTAAGTCATTGCTATACATAGACATAATACGGTTAAATGAATAACCTTTAGCTTTGTGACACAGAAAAAACACGCAGTGTTGCCCGCAGCAAACCGATGTAAAGTTTTGAACTTGTACAGATTTATATTTTATTTTGCAACAGATCTTTGTCAAAAAATAATGAATCGATCGAGGAAAGAGTTCGTAGTCTGGAGGGTTTCCGTACGAGTCAAAAAATTCTCCTGTGTTTTCGTCATTAAGGCATAACGCTAGTTCTCTGGTATCCATGAGTTACTGGTAATCGATGAGCACGTTTCTTCGATTGTTTATTTCTAGAATGCTGTCAAAACTGGCGTACACGGTTAGATTCACTGTGCTCGGAAGCGGTTGTCGAAATCTGAGTTCCAATCGCATATGTCCCGACTTTATTAATGACAAATGTTGCCCACAATCGTCGTCAGGATTCCGGTTGAATGAGAATGAAGTATATCCGTTCAGGTACTCTTCTATGTTTATTGACAAAGCCTGATCTTTCAGCTGCTTTCCTGATGGTAAAATTAAAGAAGGGAATTCACGGACGGCGTTACCGGACTGAAAAACAGGCTGAAAAGGTTTCGCAGGATATTGAGTACCGTCTACATAGAGAGCGATAAACTCTGCGTCGTAATGTTTAAAATTAAAAGGGTTTTTATTGTACGACCCGCTGAATGCATCGTTGTCTACCATCCCAAAGATAATGGTTTTAGGTAAGGGACCGAGGAAAAGGTTCTCTTGTGAACAAATGCGGCTCCCTGCAGCTAGACTGAAGGTCTTCAAACAGACTCTTTCGATCGGGTACTTGGCTGTGGCGCTGAGAAGTGCTTGTCCGTGACCGATTTTTACAGACGGTGAGACGGTTACTTTCTTCACAAAAAGAGAAGCGTTGAGTATTTTCAGATTGAAATTTGCATTTCCTTCCTTCATCAAACAGAATTCAGCTTTGCAGCGAACCATTTCAATCCTCAAATCGATCCCGTTCAGTAAAAGTTTATCCTGAAAAAATATGTCCGAGTGAATGTGTCCAATCAGGTCGAAGGTGTTGCTTTCAGCACTGAAACTGGCCCTTTTTTTGAGGCCTTCGTTTCGTCCGTCCGGGTCTGTGGCGTCCATATGCCCCGCTGTGTCTTTGTAGAATAGCCCGGTGCAAAATTGTGTTTCCAGTGTATCTTTTCCATAGTTGATAAGACTTTCAAAGGTAGCACGGTATGGGTATGTACTGCTAGATTGAGAAATAAGACGATCCCCGAGCATGACATCTACTTGTGAAAAAAGTGAGGCTACGGGGTAGTTAACGACCCCAACCTTTGCATCATTAGCTATATTGGAACTGTCGGGGTTCACGATTTTACAGGTCAGATGTAAAAAAGTGTTGTTCACGTCGAGGTAATCCTCCCCGTTTCCAGCCACGTAGAACTCCAGGGGCCCGTTGTCCGTAAGAGCGGAAAGTGGAGGTATTTCGACATAAGTGTACTTTTCGATACTCGTTTGGGTAAAAGGTAATGTGAAAATATCCAATTCTGTCTTGGTACACTCTGAGGATAGACTGTGTAAGAACGCCATGATGTTAGAAAATGTTCCGCCGATTTCTCTTGTGAGAGATGGTAGGATGTCTGTTGCCTCTCTGCTCGGTCTTTTTCACACTGGTCTTGAGTTTAGTAGCCTTACGTCTTTTATTCAGAATCACGTGTCGACGTCCTGGGAGCCTTTTAGATTTTTTACGCGCAATCAATGCAAGGCCTGATCCGTCTTGATTCTGAGTTTGTGTCTTGCTCATAATGTTGCTCACTACGTCGCTTACGAACCCTTTAGCCGCTGTTTTTAAATGAGGTTTTGCAATAGCAAACCCCCTTTTGAGGAACGGAACCGCCATTCTAAAAAGACCCTTGAACAGTCCTCCTAGCCCCGACCCATACATGGTGGGGGAGCCTTGAAACCCAGGAAGTCCATTTCCAGCCTGATGGACATGATAATCCACGTAGGTCTGCGGATGAACGTAGCCCCTATCCATCATTTTTACATACGGAACGAATGTTTAGCGGGTCTAAAGTGTAGTTTAGCTATAAATTTTACGTAATTAAAAGGTATAGGTTTGTTCTGATCCGATTTGACTTCGATTACTATATCGGTGATGTGGTTCTTGGTGAGAGGTACGTAATGCAACTTATTGTGACGACTTTGTTGTTTTCACCCGTTATATGTACACATCTCAGTAACGGGGCAACGCTGTCACCAACTCGCTGATACTCGATAACGTTTGTATATACATACATCGTATAAAAGCCTGCGTGAATATCAGAGGGGTTAGGCGCGTCTGGTTCTCGGGCCGTTATCGGAACACCGGGGTTCATACCGAGCATATATGCTAATTTTCCATTAGCTTTGACCGCAAAATGTTTTTGGGATGCAATGTGTATTTTATTTTTCATAGGGTTATAGGTTATCTCTATTCCAAGTTCCAATTTCTTCATGTTTTTGTTGATTTCACTAACCAGTTCCTCGATACTTTTGTAATATCCTTGAGTGATATTAAAGGTACTGTTTTGTGTTCTCTTTCCATCCCTCTGAATAATATGACACATACTGTCTTCCTCTGTTAACGAGTACCAACTCTGGATATATTGAACCTCTGCGAGCGAGACTTCCCATATTCTGCTCAAATCGATTGGTTTGGTGAATTTAGTAGTGTAATGCGCGATCTTATTATTAGGGTAAATATCCAAAGACGCGTTGCTTGGAAGCGTCACAAAGAACCCGCACTCTTCCATGGTTTAATGAATATAGATTTCAGTTTTGTTCACGGCGATCCTTTTGTTATGTTAACTACGTCTTCGACCGGAACCCAGGAATTAAATTTATCGGGCCAACCCACCCATTTCACCAGGCAGATTTTTTTCTGGTTTCGGGTCTTTTCAGACAAGATTTTCTCAATTTTAAACGTCTTGTCCTTACCTATAATGATCTTTTGTAGCTCGGGTTCATAAAATGTTCCCTCAATTTTTTCACCATCATAGTCCTGTAGTTTATATACCGGGGGATCTCTCGGTATCCGTTCGGAGATTGTAAAATATTCATCCGTAAAGTTTTGCTCGTATCCTTTTTCAAAATGTCTTTTAAACGGGAAATTCTAACGATATCACCAACTTTAAACTTGAAATTTAGTTTCTTTAATTTAGGTGTGAACAGTCCGTAGAGGGTTTTAAATACTCTGAAGGAATTGGATTCGTTGACCTTGGCGGGTTTCATTTTGATGCTGGAATGGTAATTGTGATTGTACGCTTGAATCAAATCCTGAACTATGTCGATGTATTTTCTCATGTTAAAAGCGGTAAAATATCTCCACATCCTGGTCTTTAGCGTTCTGTTGAACCTTTCACACACAGATGCTTTTTGCCCCGTACCCGTAGCAAAGTGAACAATGTCATGTTTTTTCATTAATGTTTGAAAATTTTTGTTAAAAAACTCCTTCCCTTGATCAGTTTGTAGTTTTTTGGGGACCCTACCTTCATTTAGAATGGAATCAAAGGCTTTAGTTACCTCGTGTCTGGTCTTGTTTCGTAACACATGTACCCAGGCATATTTGGATAAAATATCTATGCACGTGATCATAAATTTCATGTTGTCATTACTCTCTGACAAGTTGCTCATATCGACTAAATCAGCTTGCCATTGTTCATCGATGTTCTTCACAAAAACCTTGTTTCTTTTAAACTTTGTAGATACTGGTTTATGTAGACTGTATGCATCCTGCTCTGCTAACCAGTTTTTTATTTCAGTATCATTAGCTCTTTTACCTATTTTCTCAACAATAGCTCTTTGCAAACTCTCAACACCACCGTACGAACCAGGTTCTGACGGTGTATAATATATATTCTTCATCAATCGTTCAGTCATTTCGAGTGTCAAGACCAGAATGATCAAATGCATGTGTAGATTAAACATTTTATCTCAAAACACACGAGCATGGTATTACATATTCAATCAAAGTAACATTTTCCATTCTAAACAATTTATATCAAACATTGGTTTAGAGACATGATTAGTTTTACATTCAAATGTTTGAGCAATACATGTACAAACAACGTGTTAAGGACACACTCTATTTACGAATGTCTTCAGCATTTTGTGTTGTTTGGCTTCAGGCTTTTCTCGCAGTCAGAATAGATGTGGCATGTTTTGAAGTTTCCCACAAATGCGACGGTTCAGCGTGTTCCAGAGATGAGTGAAAGGTCCAGTAGTCCACAATGTCTTCGTACACCTGCTCGTTGAAAAGGTCTTTGGTTTTCTCCTTGACCTCGTTCAGAACGGTTTTGATGTGAGGCTCGTCTCGCCATTCACACACGATGGCTTCAGCGATGCCTTGAATTTTTTCCAGGGAAGGAGTGTGTTTGATACCGCACAATTTCAGACCTCTTGCCAATGTGTATTTGAACCACAGTTTAAACAGTTTTTTCAGCAATCTGTAGGTGTTTAGGTGTAGATAGTACTCTTCAGGATCGAACAAACACGCGTGTTGGAGTTGACTCGGATGATCGATCGCACAGCCGTGGCAGTTGTCCTTTAGATCTTGTTGTATAATTCTGTCCAACAGTTCTCCAGTAACCATGCGTATGATGGCTAGCACGGTGCTGGTTATACAGCCGTCGGTTTCATCGTTCATTGTCAGATAGGTCAGGTTTCTTTTTCCTAGGTTTTCACCGTCTTCAAACCCTGAACTGGTCACATCATCATACAGGGAAGCATCAGAGTTGTAGAAATCAGGTCTGAGTTCAGAAGCCATATCGAATGTTGATGCTCAGAATGTATTGACTCGATATGTATTCAGTGTCAATTATATATCATGTGGGAGGAGTCTTGGGAAGGTGGAGTTTCTGCTCAGGAGTAGTATATTGATGATCTCAGAAGAGATCTTCTAGCCTTACTTTTATTTTCCCTGTTTCTTTGTCTCTTCCAATTTTTTGGAATAATTCATCGATTTGTTGGAAATAGCGTTGTAGTTCGTGCCAGCTGGTTCGTTCGTACCTCACTTCGCAGATCTCTTTGTGAAAGTGTGTGTCATCACCGGTTAATACCGAAACACAGTGCAGTGAAACCTGGTTCTTGCAGAAATTTGTTGCTCTGATACAGTATTTGCATTGCAGAGATGAACTGCTCCATTTACGTCTGTACGCATCCGGGGAAAAGAAGTCCATTCTAACAATGTAGTCAAAATCCTTGCACCATTTTCTGAACTTTCTCCAGTCACCTTTGTTAAAAGTTACGTTCTCTGTAGCACGGCTCCAGCGGATGTGACCCGGGACCGAGAACTTGAAAAGCACAACGGTTCCTTTTTCTGCACTGAAAAAAATCCGGCTGTACATCCGTTTGACATTACCCAATATTGAATCTTTTCATGCTCTAAATTTTTTTGTAATCTTCCCAAAAAAGAGTGAGTTTTTTTCGGTGCATCAGGACAAGCAGCAGACATGTTGTAAGCTCACACACGATCTTCGAAGTACAGAGTATTTTTATACCTAGAGGGTGGGTGAGGCCTTCTTCTTCTATAAACTTATGGTGCTTATAACATCACCTACCGGATGGAGCAATTTTATTTTCTTTTGTTCTGATTGGACAGGTTATGTATGTGTGAGTGTGTGTGTGTGTGTGTGTGTGTGTGTGTGTGTGTGTGTGTGTGTGTGTGTGTGTGTGTGTGTGTGTGTCATATTTTTGGTAGGATGTGTTCAGAAATTCATTATTAAACATTTACTTATTTTCATCAGCCTTATGTATGTGTGTGTGTGTGTGTGTGTGTGTGTGTGTGTGTGTGTGTGTGTGTGATATTTTTGGTTGGATGTGTATGGAAATTCATTATTAATCATTTACTTATTTTTCATCATCCTTATGTATGTGTGAGCGTTTGTGTGTGTGTGTGTGTGTGTGCGTGTGTGTGTGTGTGTGGGTTCGTGTGTCTGTGTGTGTGTGTGTGTGTGTGTGTGTGTGTCTGTATCTGTTTGTGTGTGTGTGTGTCTGCGGAACTGCTTCGGAGCTATAGGAAAAGTTATAGGAATGAACGTGCATCAATAATTATCACTGACCTTTTTTTGACCCAGGCCTAACTCATGAAAACAACCTAAGCAGGGAGGGGCGGGGGTTATACACGTGTGACAGCTATAGCTATGAACATGCAGCAATAATTATCATTGACCTTTTTGACCTAGGCCTAACTCATGAGCGTATCACGATCTATGGGAAAGGAAACAACTTGTGTGTGTGCGTGTGTCTGGAATACATCTGGAATACATCGGAACCGGATTTAACGTAATTATAAGTGATTATGATCACCCTTTGACCTGCCATTATATTTAATTATAATGATTATGACCTTTGACCTATACCTGTCACATCCAATTAGTGATTTTCTGTGGCTTACATAATATACAAGCTATATTATACATTATATGATTCCTAGTTTATCTGCTGAACTACAAAGAGTTTAGTTGTGAATGGAGCTACATTATCTAGCACGCAGTGGAACGTTAACTCTAAACATTCAGTCACTTGATGGAGTTCTGTGGGTCAGAGGGTGAACCAATCAGAGTCCACATATCTGGGAGATGTTCAATCATTCTCGGTACAGTAGTGGATGTGATTGTACGCTTGATGCAGTAGTGAGTGAAGTGCATATATTATGACTCAGACACACTGTAAATAAAATGAGGTAGTGATTATAGAGATTTTCACATTAACAGGAGCAAAACTGTATCGCCTGAAAATGTCACTGATGTTCACGTTGCAACACAAAGCTTAGAAAAGAGAAAGTTCTACACCTCTCTGATCTCACAGCAGCTAATATTACACAAGAATCCTCTTTATCTGTGATCAAAATGTCCTTTTATTCCAGCTGCATGATCATTAACTCTCAGGATTGTATTGTTTTTATTTGATAACACCTAGAGTATCGTTATAAATAATGGAGATGAACAGAAATCCAGATATAAATGATCAGATTATGTTTAGTTTATCACATATTATTCACATGATGTCACGTGTGTTTGTTTAAGATCACATCTGCAGTTTCAGGCCATAACATGTTGAAAATCACATCCACATCACACTAACATTTCATTAAAACACAACAGTCAAATATTTCTCTATAAATGTACACTGTAAACCCATACAAGTTGATTGAACTTAAACAATTATGGAAACTCATTGCCTAAAAAGTTAGTTTTGCACTGCACTATAAACAAGGATAAAGATCACATCTAACAAGGATCTATTTGAAGTCACAATTTATTTCAATTCACTTTCCAAATTATGACAACGAAGACAAACGTCAGTTTTAAATCTTTAAACAGTTTTTAAAATCTTTGCCAAACACTGCACAGGCACAGTATGTATCCTTATAATATATTAACATACCACATAAACATTCGCCAAACACTAAACGGGTATAGTTTACTTTTATTCATGAATTAATTTTTATTAATTTACTTTTATAATTAAGGCATATGGAGTTTTTGTCTAACCTGGAGACAAATGTATGTTTTCTTGTCTTACATGACAAGCTGATTTGTCAGTGCTAGAAGATTGCTTTTAAACTCCTTCTTACCCAAACATAACATCACCTGCTCAGTGAAATTGAATTTGTTGCTCATGCACTTGGTGTAATCAACATGCAGGGCATAAGTGAACCCATAAACAACACACATGGCCTGGGGCAGGTTCTCTAAATTGTCCATCAAAACATTGCCCTCCAGGATGATTTCCACAGAGGATGGATGGAGGTGGAAGGACAGGGGATGCTGTGCCACATCTTCACCTTCTACACTGAGGATTCCAACTGGCACATGTTGGTATGAGTCCTCATCATCAGAAGCCTGAACATGTATATGGAGATTACTAAAACAAATTTTAGCTGTCTAATATTCTTTTAAATATCAATGAACTTTTATTGAACATGTTTTTGGTTAGTTATGTACATACATAATGATTTGTGAATTATGTACACAAATACATGCAGGAGTTTAAAAAACTGTAAATATTATGTTTGTATCTGTTTTTGAATATGAGTAATTGCATATAACATGAACTACTAATTTAGTTCTAATTAAATAATAAATTCAAGATGACATGCTAACTTAAAGAAAGAGATCACCCTGGAATGCATTTGAGTTTTAAATTGTCATGACAGGAATGAAATTTTGCTTGACCTTTGGACATGCAGTAGTTCATTCAAGTTTCAGAACTCAAACTCCTCACGCATCACAAGAAGAGCAGCCCCAAAATCACGTGCTGTCATGACGTCATCTATGTCATGACCCCTTCAATTTACATCATCTATGACAGGAAAACATAATAACAATACTTACAAAGCACGTTTTGAAGAACTCAGTTGGGTCATCATCAATAATTACTGTAAGCCCTCTCATGCCAACACATCTCATGTCAGCGAGGTCAGAGGTGCAGTGGTGGCAGAGACAACAATATATCATTTGTCAACATCAAAGGAAGGAAATTTCCATCAATCATTATTTTGTCTGTCTTACTTAACAGTCATGAAGTAATGGTAATAGGCTGGCTTCAAAATGAAGCTTACACTGGCATCATCCTAAATTTACAAACCTTGATTTGTTGCAGAAGATCAGCAAAATCTGCCCTCTTAGACCTCTCTTTGACCTGAAGACTCAAATCAGGTGTGGACAGTGAAGATCAAGAGAGCCATAGAATGCTTGTTGAAGGTTCTTCCCAAACACCCGGCTGAAGTCTTAGTGTAAAGCATTTGTTTACATCAGGAAATTGTCAAAACTGTCAAATGTATCAATACTCATTTTGTTGCGGAAGATATGAACATGGGCATTTCACTTCACCTGATTTTCTATAAACACTGAAAAATCTCACTTACAAGAGGCTTGTCAAATCAAAACTTCCTTTCTTCTTAAATACAGTATCAGGTCCATCTCCTGGTTGATAAAAAATGCATTATTTTTTCTTCATTTCATCCTCCAGTTGCTCTCTGGATATTTCAAGGCTGGAGGCGTCCTGCCCATCTGGAAGGTCAGGGAGGTATTTGACCTCCCCTTTCCTTGGTTTCTTAATGTTCTTGTGAGGTGGCTCGCTGCTGGTAGAATATCTCCATCTCTTCCCAGCATTAACCATGACCATTGTGTGTCCAGTGTTCCTCATTTTTGACCTGTAATTGCCCATTTTGCCTTTCAGACTGTTTGTCCACCCACAGTATCAGAAGGTGATCCTGGTTCTTGGGCATCCACAAATGCCTTAGCAACGGCTCGTACATCATCAGCAGTTGGTTATGCTTTGAAGGAGTATATGGTCTCTGCCAGCTTTTGAAGAATGGTATGCTTCACTTCCTTTGTCACTTTTCGTTGTGTTCCATCACTCAAATGGATCACATTTGCTTGACGAAGCCCATATTCAACATAGACAGAGAATATTGGAACCAAAAAGACATCAGTCCATGGCATTCTCTTTTCCTGGGTTGAGTTGGAGATCTGTAATGTATCTGCTGTACTTGGAGTATCACTCAGTATTTCTCTGCGTGATTATCTGCATTTCACTTGATGACAGTAGCATCAATTCAATCACAGGAATGATTTTCACAGTTGGTTTGTGAGGGAGCTCTGACAAATCTGTCATTTTACAAAGTTCATTATCAAACTCTGGATCTCAAAACTGTAAAGTAAAGTTATACTCTAGTGCCAGAGTATTTCTGAGACGACTAATCAAATCTTTAACTGAGCAGGGCTTTGGAGTCAGTGTGATTCTTTTGTGAATTTTCTGACCAAGTGCTCTCTGAGTGTTCTCTGGGAAGGGGGTAACTAACACTAATGTAACCATAGCCATTTCCACAGCTAGCCTGAAAAAAGAATTGTAGCCTAGCTGATGGCTAAGAGCCGTCTGGTGTTTCACTGCAAGAGTCATGGCAACATTTTTAGAAGTTTGTGTACAAGCTTTTTGAAGAACTTAGAAGGCTAATTAGACGACAGTTCTCCAGGCCATTTGCCCCAAGTGTGCCCTTGGTGGAGAAGTCTTTTAAAATCGGCTGAGGCTGATGAGATTTGTCAGAGAATATGTCAGGAAATGATTGATAGCTTCATTGAAAACATCTAGGGTGATGTATTTCTTGGCCACCAAGTCTTTTTTTTTTTGCCACCAGAACTTATTTCTCTAAAACATCATGCGATATGTCAGGGGGATAACCACCAATGACATGAAAATGCTCCAAATTTGCTATGAGTGGGCATTGTCCTCTCACACCTGACTTTTTACCCAAATCTGGATCCTGCAAAGATTCTTGCACCTGCCTGTTGTGTGTCTTTCTCTCTCTGAGTCGAAATGGACCATTTTGTATCTCTTGGAGTTGTGCGACAGTCCTGGATGCCATGCAAAATCTGCAAAACTTATCCACAATGAAGCTTTCATAAAACTCCTGTGAGAGTGAGCACCAAGGTTATCTGCTGACACATAGAGCACTGTTCCTTTAACACTTTTACCAAGATGCTCGATGTAGACCCCATGCTGTTCGATGGAGGCTAAATCACAAAGAAGTGGGTGCAATATTTTGTCATAACCGCACTCTTTAACTGTTGCAGCGTTACACAAGAGAGCAAGCTGAATGGAGTTTAGTGCTGATCTGTATTTTCCAGGCAAGTTTGCAATAACTCTGTGAACTGCACACATCTTCTGCTTTCTTTTAGATGCTCCTAAAGGGTTAGCCACTTAAAAATTGTCAATGTACAGGCTCAGATCAGTTCTGAATTCATCACAACTAAGAAGGGCATACTCTCTAAAGCTTGAGTCATCTCTACACCTATATTCATGTGGTTTATATTCTTGTTTTGATAAACCCTTATCCAAAATATCTTTCTTGTTCATGAATTTCTGCGGCATCTGTAAGAGGGGAACATATGCTGCAGTTTTCATTCTTTTCTCAGCTACATACTCTATGGACATTACCAGAGGAAAGTTGTGCATGACGTACATGTTTGATGCCCTCCTTTTACTGGTTACAGGACATCTATTTTTTCCCACAACATTTGGACAATATGACATTCTCTGCCACAGTCTCAACCAGCTCTTTCACAACTATCTGTCCAAATCTATCACATCTATATGTCCAAATGTTCCTGAAGAACATGCTTCACATTCTTGGGCAAAAGTGGCTGGGACAACTGAACTATTTGCTAAAGCTGTTGAATTACTTCCTGAACAGAGATCTCTGGTATGTGAAGAATGTGAAGAGCACACTCCCGAGAGTAATTAACACTGTCATCATTTTCATTCTCATTACACTCTGTTCTTCCTATTAACTCTGGATTAAACATTTTCTCATTGTGATCTCGCTGCTGCTTACTTTATTGTGCACCGAAAGCGGAATACACTGCTTTGAAAACTACAGCCTTGAAATGGACACTGAACATTTTGGTGGTTGTTGATACGTCTACGCTGAAGGTGGGCAAAATATTCAGTATCCTGACAGGGTTCAAGAAAATCACAACGCTGGCAGTGAACCTTAACTTGGAACTTTCTCACAGATTGTTGCTGCTGAGTTGCTGTATGAAAACGACTTTTTAACGCTTTTGACTAAAAAGTAATTCAGGGACCTATCACCACAACTTAATTAAATGTGTGGATGCAAGATAAAAATTCTAATTTATTTATTGAATTAAATATTTAAAGTTGTAAACATTGTTTTGATGAGTTGTGTTGACATAATAATGTTGATAATTACATCACCTTAATATTGTGTGTAATTTAAACTGAAATTTCTGCCTTAATTGATTTAAAACAAAATTTAAGTTGTAGTACATTTACATTTACATTTATTCATTTAACAGACGCTTTAATCCAGAGACTTACAAATGAGAGAATACAAGCAAAGCGGTCTATCAAGTAGAGAACAGTACAAATAGTGCTACCATACAAGATTCTAGAAGAAAGTAGAAACTTAACGAAATTAAGGCTTGATAACTTCAAGTCATTAATGTCAAGTCCGTACCCATTTAACATGTCTGGACAAATTCAGACAGTTAAGACTGTGCTAGAGGACCTGTAGACTGAACAAATAATATACAAAGGACATTACAATGTGAGTATTATTTCACTTACAAATAAATTCTACTAAAGCAATGAATTATAGAATATTCTGGGAATTGAGAATTCCCAGAGAATTGAGAACACAATTGAGAATATTAGGGAATATTTTCAATTGTGATATGACCAACAGTGGACTCGTGTATAGGCTACACCTGCTAATACAGCTGATGGACCATTTTGCACTACTACACGTAGCTAATGCTAGTCATATTTAGCAGTGTAATTTGAAATCTACTCTTTAGTTTACCGTAGCAGTGGAAAAGAATGAAAAAGTTTCATTTGACAAATCTGCTCATCTAGAGAGGGCTTTTCATTTGTGCTATAGGAAAGAAAAGCATGATTACATTTCTGCTTATTCGTGTAAACTACATCGTGTAATCTAATTTCATTTATTGATATTGATTTTTTATTTTTTTTAATCTTTAGTCATTCACACATATAGCCTTCTAGCTCCATTGTAGTCAGTTTGCTCTTTGAGCAGAATTAGCAGCCTTTGGACTGTGGATAGTTCTATGAGAGATAAAAGTAGTAGACGCAGAGTGTTTCTTTTTGTCTATATTAATAATTTCATTCAGATTGCCACAAACCTTTATTATATAAACTATGATCCATTTTAACCTTTATCTGTTAAGATAATGACATAAGTGTAGACCATATGTAATATTATCTTTGGTATACATCTCCAACATAATTATGATTGATGATGATGACCTTTGACCTGTTAAGAAAATGACAGTTGGTGATGACCTTTGACCTGCCAAGATAATTATAATTGCTGATGACCTTTGACCTAGACCTGTCAAAACCAATTCGTGTTATGGACCATACAAACTCAACCTCTCTCTACTGCATCTTCTTTTGTGTTTTTTTCTGTTCTCCAGATTTTCCACATAAAAATCATGGCAGAAACACGGAAGATGTTTTTCAGGGCAGAGGATCCAGGAAAAATACACAAATATTCCATATTGGACATACACAATTTCGAGTATGTATGCATGTTCAAAGAATTCAAACATATTCTTACAGAAAGTATCGATTCATACGATTACACAATAAACCATTACAGTGAACACTTTAAGTCAAAAAGATGGTACAGGAATAATCTGAAAACATTTCTGTAGCAGGCATCCTTGTTCTATTGTTTAAATCTGTTGACTAATGGTGATATCTGTTTGTAGTGAGAGCCCCTGTTCAGTACAAGAAGGGCTGAAGAGCGTTCACACACCTCATCTCTTGTTGCATTCATGGACATTATCAAGGACACAGTATCATATCACAGACATCACAGTGATGATGAGGATAAACTGAGAACGTTGATGCACTGCAGTGCACTAATAGCTCCACGGAGATTCAGAACATCCTATTGAAAGACTGCAGCAGTACTTCGTGAATGATATAGGGGAAGGTAAACATGTTGCTGTTCTCTGTAGTGCCATGGGCGGAACTGCATAGCTTGACTGACACACACTGACCTGCCAAAAAGACTTTTGCAGATCTTCTACAAGTGATGCGAGAACATTTGTCACCCAAACCATAATTATTTGCAGACCATTTTCACTTATATGGCCGAATTAAAGAAGTTTAAAGAATTAAAAAGAACATAGCATTGTCAGTTTTGGGATGTGTTAAATGATGCGTTGCATAATTATCTGGCATGTGGAATACATCACGAAGGAAACAGGAAGAGACAGTTGACTGGGACAGATCTGATGCTTAAACAGGCATTTAAGAGACTGCTATGCCCATGGAAACTGCAGCTGAAGAAGCTCTCGCATTACAAAGTTACATAAAGGCTGGAAATGTAAATTAATTGTCATCAGAAACGTTTGACAAACAGTTAAGAGTTGGATTTTTTTTGTGGGAAACTTTCTGCATGCATTTAGCCACTAGTAGGTCATATAATAAACATTGGTGTATATAAAGAAGAGTGTGATGGGAAGTAGGGGGCGCTTTTGCCTCTGGTGTGAGTTTCCCTCACCTTCTCTTTTCCCAGACTTATCATGAACCAGGCCAGACCCAGTTGCTTGCATTTCAGCATGTCTAGCTCATGACTGATCCTGTTGTGGTGTGACTGCTGCTGTGTAACGATACTTAAAGATAAATGTCAGGTGCATTGCTTAAACACATCTCAACCATCAACCATCACCCTTTTCATCTCAACCATCACCCATCACCCTTCTCATCTCAACCATCACCCTCTCATCTCACCCATCACCCTTCTTATCTCAACCATCACCCATCACCCTCATCTCAACCATCACCCATCACCCTTTTCATCTCAACCATCACCCATCACCCTTCTCATCTCAACCATCATCCTCTCATCTCAATGATCACCCATCACCCTTCTCATCTCAACCATCAACCATCACCCTCTCATTTCAACTGTTGTGGATAAAAATGTCATAAAATAAACATGAGGGAGACCTAGTATCCAGTAAAGGGGAGAAGAAGAAAAGACACACAGAAGCGGTAGTAGGCGGATATTGACAAATTGGATTTACACTTTAAAGATCTTTAAGAGTAATACACTATGCTTTATTAGTCGAAGAGTCAAAAAGAAGTATAAGAGCCGAGGAGTGCCACACACACACACACACTCTCGCACAGTCATGGGCGGGCATGTAGACATAACACACACAAACACACACACACACACACACACACACACACACACACACACACACACACACACATAACATTATAACTTTATAAGAATAATAAAAAGGAGTATTGAGATATTATAAGGGTAATATCTTATAATAATAGAAAACTCTTTATAAAATACAGAATAGTAGGATATGTAGGACAGTAGAAGGGTAATATAATGATATAATGATATTATGAAGTAGGAAGTACAGTAAACCGTTTTTCAAGCAGTATAACTATATATAAAATAGAGATATAGAGCAAATATGAAAATAAATTATAAACTTACAGAAAAATGTAACTTACTCATAATTCAGATGGTGAAGATTCTTGTCTCGTAAGGAAGGCCTTAATTTTAAGAGAAAACCATGAGGAGCCATTTATAAGGGTAGCTGAGTCAAAGTGCCTCCCCCCCGCGAGATAATAGTGAGACCAAGGTCACTCTAGATTGTTTTGTCTCTCCACTTTTGAAGCTAATGGTAAATTGAAATACCCTGTTTTAGAATCTATTGGTAAGTTGAAAAGCCCTGTTTTTTTAGCTAATGGTAAGTTGAATAGGCCTTTTTTAGAACATAATAGTAATGTAGATGAGCTCTTTTTTTAACCCTATTGGTAGTGATATCATAGTCTTTTTAAAACATATGGGTTATTTACTGTGTAAATACAGTATAAATACTGGAGCTTAAGCTCAGGGTATCAGATCACTTCTGAGAATTCTCATCGGTGTGGATCTCGTGTGGTGGAACGGAACAATAAAGCTGGACCCTTGCTTCTTCTCACTCACGGCTGGTGTATTTTTTCTATCTCCAACTGGGCTCAGAGGTAGATGTGAGTATTGGCTTCTATGTTGAATTTTAAGTGTTTTTGGGTAATAGGCTAAATTTGAGCCAGCATCCCTTCTCATCTCAACCATCACCCTTCTCATCTCAACCATCAACCATGGCCCCCAAAGGGAAGGGAGTAAGGTTGGATATTTTTGGAGCTTCCTGTTCCATATCATCCTTGTCACCACAATAGCCAGACAAACAGGAACCGCCTCTCTGCATTTTTACAGAGTTTGAGGTGATACATGTTCCAGATTTCGGTGTCGCAGCTCACCTCATACAGCCTTAATAATGTCAGCATGTGAGAAAGTTAACACCATCGTGCCTTGCACTCCCCCCCCCCGATTATTGTCACCTGACTGAAGGTGTTTCAGGGGATCATCAAGCTTCTGTTCCAGAGGTAAGTCCGTGAGGAGACAGCAGCTTACCTAACACACCGTCCTGCTTTATTCCAACACCTCCTCCTCCTCTTTCTCAAAAACACACTATATACCTGGAAGTGTCTGGTGTTAGTTCCACACACTGCGTTACTGATCAGGACCCACCCAGTCCCCAGTGTTACACATGAGTTTATATGTTACACACCTTCAGTTATAGTGTTATAATAGTTAAGAGCAGCAGAGTTCACCCCATATAACCTGGGAATGTACAATACAGTGGATTTACACATGTGACCTTCAACACAGTGTTGATGTCTATTACTCACTGGATTTAATTATATTATAATCATTAATATGATAATAAAGTCATGTGAAGTGCATTGATGTGTTTAGAGAGAGTGAAAGTGTTCAGTGTTTTGTGGATCTTTATAATAATCAATGTGAATGTGAACATACATGAGAAATGACAAATTAGGTATAATCAGTTTAATATAATTTAATACAATTTAAATCTGGATCTGATCAAACCGATATTTATCCTTATGTTTGGCTAAATTGTTAAATACTACACTTAAGTTAAATGGGAGAAAAAAATTATAATTCTTAGTCAGAAAAACACAGACGATCATTTTCAGTTTAAATTCAGTGTCCAGTTCTGACACCAAGTAGGAACAGATGAAGGAGATGACGACTCTTCCGTACTATTAATATAAAATAAGTGTGCAGTGTCAGTTACCTCAACCATAAATCCTGCACTAAAGAAAGACATGAAAGCAGCTTCCTGCTCCACACCCAGCTAAACACACAGAGACAGTTTTAACCAGTAAAACTGAGAGATCAGTGAAGTGAGAGAGAGATTTACATGAAGACGGCCGAGTGATCCTCTTTCTCCCAGAATAGAGCAGCACTTTCACCAGATGTTCAACTTCCTTCAGCCAAACTCACTGAAGCACAACACACAGCACTGAATCTACAGCTAAACACACTCTCTCATCACACTGATAATGACTATTAACTCTAATAAAAGAACACACAATGTCCAAAATGAAGCTTTATTTCAGCAGAGCAAAACTACAGGAAGAGCAACAGGACAGTGAAGAGAGTAAAGACAGAAATGTCAGCATTGTGTAGAATTGAAACTCTATTGTAGATGGATGTGTAAGCAGCTCAGTGTTCAATTCTATCTTGGAGCTGTTAGACTTCACACTGGCTCTTTCTGAACGTGACCGGATGATCGACGTTGTCATGGGAGACCTTACAGACAAACTCCTCCCCCTTTTCCCAGAGCGCTTTGCTGAGGGTCAGGGTGCTGCTGCGTGTGTACCCGTCCTTCTTCTGTTCTTCTGCGCTGGTCAGAACCCCGTCCTTCACCTCTGAGCCGTCCACTGTCCAGCTCACCAGCGCCCCCCGTGGAGAGTAGGCAGACAGCAGGCAGAGCAGCGAGGCCGATCCCTCAGACAGCTGCAGAGAGGAGGGAGGGAGCAGAGACACGGAGGGCTTCACCGTGGGACCGGCTGGAGACCACAAACACACAATAAACACACATTTACACACGCTTACACAACATTTACTCATCACTGCTGATTCACATTACTGCAGTTCAGTAGAACTACTCAGCAGGAGAACATTTACTAGTCACTCGTTATATTGTGGAGCGACTCGGACTTTGATCAGATTTATTCTGGGAGTGTATTCCAGTCCTCCTAAGTTGTTCTGCTACTTTTACATGTAGTCCTACAGTAAAATAAAGACACTGATGATGTAAATACACTGATATTCCACAGAATCAGGGCTGGAAAATACAACATCACACCTTCCCTTTGAGTTTCCTGATAACAAGATTTACTCGATTAGAAATCACATATCTGGCAAAAAGTCTGAGAAATCAGTCCAGTGATGGAAATAACCACATCACACCACATCCACCTTTCTACACACTGTTTATCTTTGTTTGGAGATTCAAAATCAGTACATCAGTGAAATGATAGAAGGCTAACAGACACAGGATTAAGTTTTATACCATGTCCTTCACAGCACACAATATGAACTTAAGAAGCTGTGAATGTAAAAGTGCTCCGTTTACTGAGGAACACACTGCGTACTTATTCAGCTAACAGCTCACTCCTCATTTATTCTTTCTTATAAATTATTTTTATTGTACTGTCAGAGTTAAAAAACCCTACATTCATTATCATTAAGTATAAATTATAATAAATAAATAAATAATTAAGTGATTCGTTATTATGCCTAAATGATTACTTACTAGGGTTCAACATATAAAATAAACAAATAAATAAATAATTTTCTGTTTGTCTAAACTTTATTCAATATTCTGATTAACAATGAATATAAATATATAGAATTTTAAATAAAGAAGAGAGACTTACTGACGATGAGTTTAGTTCCTCCACCGAAAGTCCTCCACAGTGATACATTCTAATGAAACCGTCGTACAAAAACCTCTGTTACACTACAGTGACCACACACACACACACACACACACACACACACACACACACACACACACACACACACACACGTTTCCATAGAGAGAGGTTCCACTTTGCATTAGCAGCTCATGCTTCAGCGCTCTGCGAGTGTTTATAGCCCTGTGACTTTAACACTTCATGACTGAGAGCTGCTGCTCAGCGACTTCACCCACAGCAACCATGAGTTTGATCAGCGTCTTCATCTGCACACTGGCCCTCTGCGCTCGAGGTAACACAATGTTTTATCTTCTCCTGTTCAACTGACAAATCCATGTGAAGTAGGCCGACTAGATGAACTTCACACTCAACATCATTATTAATGTAGGGAACGGATTTCTTCTTCTTCTTTTTTTCAGGATCCAGAGGTCAGGTGACTGTGACTCAGAGTCCTGCAGTGAAACCTGTTTCTCCAGGAGAGACACTCACCATCAGTTGTAAAACCAGCTCTGCTGTTTATGTTGACTCTGATGGAGATCATTATATATTCTGGTATCAGCTGAAAGCTGGAGAAGCTCCTAAACTCCTGATAAGATATGTGAAGAAGTTAGAGTCAGGTATTCCAGCTCGTTTCAGTGGCAGTGGATCTGGATCTGATTTCACTCTGACCATCAGTGGAGTCCAGACTGAAGATGCTGGAGATTATTACTGTCAGAGTTTACATTCTATCAGTGGTAGCTGGGTGTTCACACAGTGTTAGAGCGTCGTACAAAAACCTGTGTGAGTGTGACTGCTGCAGCTGGGACCTACTGCAGGTGCTGAGGGGGACGATGTGATACAGCACAATCACACACACACACACACACACACACACACACACACACACACACACACACACACACACACACAATCACACACACACACACACACACACACACACACACACACACAATCACACACACACACACACACACACACACACACACACACACACACACACACACACACACACACACACACACACACACGTCCACTGCAGGATAAATTTGATGAAGGTGAATTTACAGTAAGTTTATATTATTGAGCTGGCTTTGCTGAATCATACAGCTGTGTATCATCAGCCTAGCAGTGGAAGCTAACAGCATGTTAATGGATCATTGTACCCAGAGGTAGCATGTACAGGGAAAAGCAGTGGGTGTAGAACAGAGCCGTCTCAGTACTGTGATGAGGCCTAAATACTGACTGAGACATTTCATGTATGTGGTTCCTAGTTTATCTGCTGAACTACAAAGAGTTTAGTTGTGAATGGAGCTACATTATCTAGCACGCAGTGGAACGTTAACTCTAAACATTCAGTCACTTGATGGAGTTTTCTTTTATCAGATGAACTCAATGAAGATTTTCTAGAAAAATCATTGTCTTCTGAATCAAAGCAATAATTCTGTGTAAGAAAAAATACTAATATTTGACACTTTTTTAACTATAATCCATCACTTCTGGCCAACTGTCCTACGCAGGGTTCATGGGAGCATCGCCCTACATCAGCATGTTGTGAAGCTCGTCCAAGAAGTGACGCTCCTCTGTGCTTCCATGTCACTTCTCATGTGAGCTTCACAATGTTCTTACTGTCGTGACTGCTGTGTGCGCTTTTTTAAGCTTCAACTATTCAGACAATATACAACTGCATGATATCCACCTGAGACCCCGCCCATTGACTTGTGTCCTCTGTAGAGGACATTTTGTTTTCATGTAGGACCTTTTGACTTTTTTGAGCTACTCTAGTAACTCCTGCTGTACTATACAGAGGACATTCTGGGCTTTCTAGTGATGTGTCATGTTACAGTCTGTGATGCGAGGATCAACTTCTTACACTACATCTAAAATGGCCGGCATAGGAACAAGCACATTTTATGGAAAGAAGAAAGATAACTAAAGTATTGTATTTTTAATTGTTTTTATTTACTATGATTATCACATATATTCTTCTTCAGTAAAGTGTCAGGAATAATATACTTAGTTCTGAAAGCAGTTCAATGGTTTGTGTTTAAAAATATTAGCCTTTTTATGAATGTCAATTATAGTGGACACCAGGATCATCTTAATGTACATAATGACACCATGTTCCACACACACACACACACACACACACACACACACACACACACACACACACACACACACTTCACTACAACCAGTGATTAATCATCAGTGATAAATATAATTTATGAATGAGGCTTGAAGATTGTCCACATGGTATCATGAAATATGTAAACTGGCTAAAGTGCAAAGTTTGTACGTTTGATTTTGACTAATTGTATGGACATACAGCATCCTCCATTAATGTTGGCACCCTTGGTAAATATGAGCAAAGAAGGCTGTGAAAAATTGTCTTTTGTTTGACCTTTTGATCTTTTGTGTAATATTTTCCCTTTGTATTGTTTACCATAATTCTGGTTTTGGCAGTCAGGTTATGATCACACCAGAGTCTGTTGATACGACCAACCAAGTTCTCCTTATGCCAGACGCTGACGTCACGACCAACCCCATAGAAATACAACTGAATTGAATTGAACACCTTAAACACATGACCTGAGTTCCTGCTGAAGGAAAAAATCACCCCATCAGACACACCACTCAGAATGGGTCTCCTAACATCTGAATGTGTATGAATGTGTATGTTCACAACTAAATCATTTCAGAAACACATCAGATGTGGGCGGTGACTTAAACAACACTAAGAGGAAATGAAAAGTAGATCGGGATTTCTAAGATAAGGCAGAATGTTCTCATATTTTTGACATGTAATTTTAATCATTTCAGTGGCACTGTTATGAAGGACATTTATGGCAGAGTTATTAATATAGCGAGGTTGTTTGAAAGGAGATTGTGTTAAAAATGATCACACAATCATGATTTCAGTTTGTACATGTCCTCATCACACCGAAAGTAATTCTAGAAAATCTCCCACAATTATTTTAAAACCATGGGACAAATCAATTGTCAAAAACCTCATCTCTCATCTACTCCAATTCCAGACTGCTGGGACTACGGCTGCTTCTAAGGCCAAACAGACTTCATATAAAACCATAATGAACTTTTTCACACTATCTGTTGTTACCCAGATGAGGACGGGTTTCCTCCTGAGTCTGGTTCCTCTCAAGGTTTCTTCCTCTAACATCTTAGGGAGTTTTTCCTCACCACCATCACCACTGGCTTGCTCAATTGGGATAAACCTGCACTTTTAAAATCTGTATCCCGTGTTTATATATTTCTGTACAGCTGCTTTGAGACAATGTCTATTGTAAAAAGTGCTATACAAATAAAATTGAATTGTACTGAATCATTAAAAAAAAACCCTGCAAAGTTCAGGTGATCAGCAAACAGAACAAACTAGGAAAACCAGGATCTCAGAGAGTCAGAATAACCAGGAGATCACAGTGTGAATAAAGCTTGGCACATCAGGAACAAAGACACTGAATGATACTTCACAGTGACTATGTTTACATGCACATCATCTTTATGATATTACATCAGAATTTGGCAATATTCTGATTAGTATTGAGTCATGAAAACGCCACAGTCCGATTGTGTGATTCAGATTAAGACAATATTCTGGTCCCCCAAATTCTGATTCTCACCCCTGGAATATGCCCATTTTAATTGGAAATCTGCTGCATGTAAGTCCCTTATTCAGAAAATCCACTGGAGATATATGCACATGTTCAGGAACTGATGCATAGCTGTAGGCTAGGTATTTAGGAATGGCAACTCAGGCATACTTACAACAACCATGTATACAGGAATATAAACAAATACAGGTTAAAAATAGGCAGCTTGAACGGCAGTACAAAAAATCGGGCTTAACTATCCATAAGCTCATGTATGATGAACACTTAAGTACAGTGAAGCCCTTAAAGTGGCAAGAAGAGAACATTACTCTCAAATTATTCAAATGTGAAAGGGTTTGGATTTGTCTGCCTGCCTCCTTTAATATGTTCAGCAGGTGAGACCTCCTCATGGGTCTCAAGCTGGAGCTCTGAGGTTGCCACGTTGACCTCTGGCTGCAGTTCCGCAGTGCTTTCTGGTGTAATAATTTGTGCTTACACCAGCTGCCCTTGAAGCGTTCCTTTGAGCAGAGAAATGCTTCCTGGAGACCTAGTTTTTTGCATGTAGGACATTGTAGCTGAGTCTGTTTCCAGCAGCCCTCAGTCATGCATCTCGGTGGAACCTCCACCACGTTGGCAAGATCCTGAAGTGGAGCTGTGGAGGCTGCCCTGTCAATCCCCTCATAATAGATGTGGAATGGCAGGTCAGCCTTGTTCGTCATATTGACTCCCTTCAACAGTTGATCCAGGTTGTAGCTCTGCCCTTTAAAAATAGTTCCATAAACTGAGTACTTTTCTCCAGTACCCTGGATCCCATGGCCGCTAGACGCTGCACCCACTGGCAAATTGGGCCAAAAAAAACGGGACACCATGAATCTTATCCATTGCCTCTCGCTGGGTTTGGTGTCTGTTACGCTTGAGAAATACGTCTGGCAGTCAACCAGAAAATAGTCCGGGTAGCCAAAAAACCCATCAAACTGATCTGGGAGATCCACGAAAGTCTCTTGCGGAAACTGGATCAAATCCAAGGCGGGGATGGTTTGCGTAGCGTGACATCTCCCTCATCTTCCTGCTGCATCCATGTTGGGCGGAGTATTCTGTCATGGATCGTTAATTGAGGCAGAAGCAAGTGCAGGTAAAGACATTTTATTAAAGGCAGGCAGACAAATCCAAAACGTCAAACAGAGGCGTGGTCGAAAGCAGGCAATGGGTCGGGCGATCGGCAAACAGGCATGAACTGGGCTAGGCAGGAATCAAAATCGAGTCACTAACAAGAAAATGAGAGGTGGGAAACAGCAGCGCGATATCATGGAAACTAATCTATGTTTTAAACTAAACAATCTCACTTTCAAGGTAACTATCTACTATAATACTCCGTGCCGTGTACTGGGAGACGAGGGGTATATATCGCAAACATAATCAGTGCTGATGGTTGAAACCAATGTAGACACACCCTCGAACAACAACCAATGATAAAACAGGGAGGAGACAGAACAGAAACAAAACAAACGTGTCCACAGTAAACACTGTCACAGTGATCAGAGCGTGCGCACTCCGGCTCCCCGAGCCGACTTCAGGCTGCAGCGCTGTCTACAGGGGAGATCGTGACAGTGGCTTACTCCTTGTGGAGTAATTGATGCTCTTGACCTGTATCTGTATGATTTTATGCATTGTGCTGCTGCTGCCACATGATTGGCTGATTAGATAACTGCATAAATGAGCAGGTGCACATTTATTAAAGTGGACGGTGAGTGTATATTGTTTGAAAAGTAAAGTTTTTTTTGATGATGTGGACCATCCATCACAAGTTCATGTGAATGAATTGTTCAGAAATAATGCAGTTATTTAAAAAATAATACAGTTTTAGGAACATATTTTAAAACTACATAACTGTGACCATTAGGTTTAACAACAACTATTTTTTTGGTTACTTTGCAGACTTTGCAACGGCCACGTGTGTCACATTTCGCAGGCCAGTGTGCAACCTGGTTGGTGCGAACATCACCTGGTACTCCAAAATGAACTCTCTTGGGTGGTGGTGGTGATTGTGAACATGTGTCGTGAACTGTTGAGCGACCTCTCTGTGAACTTAAAAGAATCAGGCTAGTGGCAACCTCTGCCTGGAAGCTCCTTTGTTTCAATGGCTTTTGGACACCAAGTCATTGACATTCATGGTGGTAGATAAACCACGCATTAACAAGGCCCAACATGATGGTTTGCCAGAACAAGTAGAGGTACCACTTATGTTATCTTATATGGTATTTGTACCTTGCAAAACATGCATCAAGGAAGTCTATTCCCCCCACGAATTTGTTGTATTCCTTCACAATGTGTGGCCTGTTGACCTCCACAAATGCTTTGTCAGATTTGCTCCAGCGTTGAACTTTGTCTTGAGGCTGAACTGCACAGTAGGATGAGATCAGGGTAACAGATTTATTGTCGTACCTCCTGACAATGATCACGCTTTACTCCTTCTCCACCATGGCATCAACAGATCCTCTGTCTTACTTGGCAAGACTTTTCTCATCTTCAATCTGACAACCAGCTAAGTGATTGCAACGGAGTGTTCCTACAAAGTAGATCTGTCGCTGAAGAAGCTTGAGATCCAGTGCTGGAGAGGAAGAAAAATTGCCTGCAAATACTTTGTAGTTTTGTTTTGATGGGGGTGTTTCACACAGCTCAACCACAATGTCACCTCCTATGCCAAGTGGTGTTCTTTCCCCAGTGCCACCTTGATAGACCACAGAATCACATAGGATTGCTCATCAATAGAGTTGTGCTCTTCTGGGCCATGTAGTCCGTGTTAGTTGGGACGTGTAGTCTGTGTTATTAGTTGGGACATGTAGTCCGTGTTATTAGGTGGAACGTGTAGTCCGTGTTAGTTGTGATGTGTAGTCCGTGTTATTAGGTGGGACGTGTAGTCCGTGTTATTAGTTGGGACGTGTAGTCCGTGTTATTAGTTGGGATGTGTAGTCCGTGTTATTAGTTGGGATGTGTAGTCCGTGTTATTAGTTGGGACGTGTAGTCCGTGTTATTAGGTGGGATGTGTAGTCCTTGTTATTAGGTGGGATGTGTAGTCCGTGTTAGTTGGGACGTGTAGTCCGTGTTATTAGTTGGGATGTGTAGTCCGTGTTAGTTGGGACGTGTAGTCCGTGTTATTAGTTGGGACGTGTAGTCCGTGTTATTAGTTGGTATGTGTAGTCCGTGTTATTAGTTGGGATGTGTAGTCCGTGTTATTAGGTGGGACGTGTAGTCCGTGTTATTAGGTGGGATGTGTAGTCCGTGTTATTAGTTGGGATGTGTAGTCCGTGTTAGTTGGGATTTGTAGTCCATAGCAGCCATGTTTAGGCTGTCCTGTGTTTGGTAATGGTATAGAGGAAAAGTACAGAGCAGAATCTGGCGCTGACATGACATTGTAATACGTTTAGTTTATATTGTGCCTTTCCCACAACCAAGATTTTTTAACAATTATGCAAAACAAAAACAAACAAAAAAAACAAAAACACTCTCTTCTGGGGTGATATCCAGGTGTAACGAGTATGGAGAATATTCCATAAATTTAATGTTTAGAATTACACAAAAGGAAGTGTATACCTGATGTAGCTGTCTACTTGTGTGAGTACTTTCCCTTTAAATTGTCATGATGTCATTGGTCTGTGTAATTTCCTGTTTTGGCTCCTCCTCTTCCCTTTCGCATTATGATTGAATGGGAGAGGTAGGTTTAATTTTGAGTTCTCAGTAATCTTGTTTCATCTTTATTTAAATCATCATTTATATACATATACCCATTTTAATTTGTGTGTATAGTGTTATTTTATTTATTTGTGTGATTATTTTTGTTGTTTTACCCTCCTTTTTGAGTGTTTTTTTTTGTATTTTGTTTCAACATGTGGCCACATCATGTGTATTTTATAGAGCACAGTTTAAGGGCGATTCACTCAGGGAGACTGCTTGTTTGTGTCATCAGAGAATAAATGAAGAGTTGACCCAGATGCCGTCCACCTTTTTTTGGATAAAATAAAACACACAACGCAGACTACAACCAGTTACACAGGCATTGTTCGTGAACATATCAAGCCATGGATGGATCCAACACTTGCCTGTTTGACAATAAGTGTTGTCAGTGAAATGTAGAGATGCTAGCAGGGTCTGAAAACCGTGGCGAGACATGTTGTCAGTGACCATGGGACACCTTGTGTCATTTTCCAGTATGAACGATTTACCGGCATTTGTTGCAGACCCATGCGCAGATAGAGGCCAATCAGTATTTCCAATTTAACAGTGGTGTTAACTGTTCTTTGAGCTTCAGATTTCTGCACACTGTACAAATTAGATTGTTCCTTCCGTAACTCAAACATTTCTACAGTCAAGCTTTCTGAAAGGTGGTGTGTGAAAATTGTCTGGAGGTGTGACATTCAAGATGAAATGACCTCAAAATAGGACCAACGTACGATATTAAACTCTTTTTTGTTTGTGTCAGTTAAAGATATGCAAAATAGTTTCATAATACATTTCTTTAACAATTTAATTAATTTGATATTATTTTCATGTTTGCATTTGTTTAAAGATGTTTTGAAATGAACTGCAGAAAATATATCACTTCAAAATAACTGAATCAGCTAAATTAATTAAGTAGCTCATTGCCATTTTTCTTAATGTGACAAAGTGCACGTGACAGATTCTTTTTTAAGGTTAACAGCCCGATGCGACACACAAGTCACTACGATAGTTTCGTAACTTGTTTTATATAAATTGGTTCAAGAAATGTGAACAAAACAGGATAAATGTAATATAGGACATGTTATTAAAACATTGCATTTGTTAAATGGGTTGAAACATACCTCTAGTAACAAAAACAAGCCATTTAAAAATTGCTGACACTGCAACATGTGCCAACCAGGCAGACCACCATTTTGGAAATGATGTCATGGTAACACAAAACTGACATATGGTCACATGATCTAACCTGGATGTTCATTAGATGTCCTGGGTTAAAAGTCAGCTCCAAAAGGACCTTTCCAGAACATCCCGGTATTTGTGACACCTTTGTCAGAACCGTGTTTTCTGGTGCTAGTTCCACACACTGCGTTACTGATCAGGACCCACGCAGTCCCCAGTGTTACACATGAGTTTATATGTTACACACCTTCAGTTATAGTGTTATAATAGTTAAGAGCAGCAGAGTTCACCCCATATAACCTGGGAATGTACAATACAGTGGATTTACACATGTGACCTTCAACACAGTGTTGATGTCTATTACTCACTGGATTTAATTATATTATAATCATTAATATGATAATAAAGTCATGTGAAGTGCATTGATGTGTTTAGAGACAGTGAAAGTGTTCAGTGTTTTGTGGATCTTTATAATAATCAATGTGAATGTGAACATACATGAGAAATGACAAATTAGGTATAATCAGTTTAATATAATTTAATACAATTTAAATCTGGATCTGATCAAACCGATATTTATCCTTATGTTTGGCTAAATTGTTAAATACTACACTTAAGTTAAATGGGAGAAAAAAATTATAATTCTTAGTCAGAAAAACACAGAAGATCATTTTCAGTTTAAATTCAGTGTCCAGTTCTGACACCAAGTAGGAACAGATGAAGGAGATGACGACTCTTCCGTACTATTAATATAAAATAAGTGTGCAGTGTCAGTTACCTCAACCATAAATCCTGCACTAAAGAAAGACATGAAAGCAGCTTCCTGCTCCACACCCAGCTAAACACACAGAGACAGTTTTAACCAGTAAAACTGAGAGATCAGTGAAGTGAGAGAGAGATTTACATGAAGACGGCCGAGTGATCCTCTTTCTCCCAGAATAGAGCAGCACTTTCACCAGATGTTCAACTTCCTTCAGCCAAACTCACTGAAGCACAACACACAGCACTGAATCTACAGCTAAACACACTCTCTCATCACACTGATAATGACTATTAACTCTAATAAAAGAACACACAATGTCCAAAATGAAGCTTTATTTCAGCAGAGCAAAACTACAGGAAGAGCAACAGGACAGTGAAGAGAGTAAAGACAGAAATGTCAGCATTGTGTAGAATTGAAACTCTATTGTAGATGGATGTGTAAGCAGCTCAGTGTTCAATTCTATCTTGGAGCTGTTAGACTTCACACTGGCTCTTTCTGAACGTGACCGGATGATCGACGTTGTCATGGGAGACCTTACAGATAAACTCCTCCCCCTTTTCCCAGACTTCTTTGCTGAGGGTCAGGGTGCTGCTGCGTGTGTACCCATCCTTCTTCTGTTCTTCAGCGCTGGTCAGAACCCCGTCCTTCACCTCTGAGCCGTCCACTGTCCAGCTCACCAGCGCCCCCTGTGGAGAATAGGCAGACAGCAGGCAGAGCAGCGAGGCCGATCCCTCAGACAGCTGCAGAGAGGAGGGAGGGAGCAGAGACACGGAGGGCTTCACCGTGGGACCGGCTGGAGACCACAAACACACAATAAACACACATTTACACACGCTTACACAACATTTACTCATCACTGCTGATTCACATTACTGCAGTTCAGTAGAAACATCTGGAAACTTCGATGACCTTCAGCAGCATCTATAAACTCTACCCATAGACATAAAAACAGAACCCAACTCTAAATGAACAGAGACACATGGGGGGCTTCAATTCGGGAGCAGTTTCAGAATCAGAATCGGCTTTATTGCCGAGCGTGCTCACACATACGAGGAATTTGTCTGGAGAAACATCAGTCCATTTGGTTTAAAGTCCACTAACAAACAAAGAGAACATGTGGAAGCCATCAGCTTTAACTCCACACCATAATCCATCTTCTTTCTGATGTAGTGTTCACCCAGTTCTATTCAGTACTGTAACTGCATCCAGTAGTCACACTGTATTCCAACACTGAAACACTCAGTGAGTGTATTCTGTAAATGTTCTGAACTCCAACAGAGACAAAACCGGAAACTCTGCAGCAGCACAAACGTGTTCCAGCAGCAGGAGAACATTTACTAGTTACTCTTTACATCGTGGACCGAGCAGAACTTTGATCAGATTTATTCTGGTGTTGATACTCAATGAAAATGAATCACTAGACGCTGAACTCAAGGTAAATTTAAACAGCACAAACATCTGGATTTATTCTCTCACTTTTAACGATGAAATATAATCATTACAATCAACACAAACAAATAAATGTATTTAAGATACTGATTTTTTACACACTAACCTTCATAACAAACATTTAAAATGATTAATTTTCAACTTTTCTAAAGTTTGTTCAATAATCAAATTAATAATAAAAATAAATCCATGAATTTATTCCATTTTAAATAAAGAAGAGAGACTTACTGACGATGAGTTTGGTTCCTCCACCGAAAGTGTACCACAGTGATACATTCTAATGAAGCCGTCGTACTAAAACCTCTGTTACACTACAGTGACCACACACACACACACACACACACACACACACACACACACACACACACACACACACACACACACACACAGTTGTGGTGTTTGCATATGTGTGCTGTGTCAGTGCTGCACACACTTTAAGAGCTGTAGTGCTGATCAGAGTGTGTTCAGTCCTTTCAGAGCCACTGACACGCAGCACAATGATGATGGTACTGATTCTACTGCTGGGGACACTGGGACTCCTCGCTCACCGTGAGACTCTCTCTTTACTTTTATTATTCATACACATCATCACATCACTCTCACACTCATTACTACATTTGTTTACATTATTTTAACTCTGCATCCTTTTCTTTAGAGTCCTTTGGGGAAATCGTCCTGACTCAGTCTCCAGGATCTCAGTCTGTTTCTCCAGGACAATCTGTTACTCTCACCTGTACATCCAGTCAGGGTGTTAGCAATTACCTCCACTGGTACCTGCAGAAATCTGGAGAAGCTCCTAAACTCCTGATCTATTATGCATCTAACCGTCAGTCTGGGATTCCAGATCGTTTCAGTGGCAGTGGATCTGGTTCCCAATATAATCTAAAAATCTCTGGAGTTCAGTCTGAAGATGCAGGAGATTATTACTGTCAGCTGGAATATGTCCCGTACACACAGTGTTATAGCGCCGTACAAAAACCTCCCTCAGCTGTAGAGGAAGTGCTCTGACTCAGAAACACACACTGATCTGAGAACAGCTGCAGAGCTGCTAAAGCTGCACTCCACTGAACATCATCAAACGTGCTGATGTTTAAAACATAATCATTCCTGAAAAGCAGAAAACTCTTCATCAGCTGTTCCTTCTGTGATGAAAAATCAGCTGATGTGTGTAATGGTATATGATGATTTCCACCTTCTGCTAAGAGGAGCAGTGTCTACTCCACACTACTGTAACACACAATGTAGTGCAGGATCTTTCAATAAGACTCAACATTCATTTCTATATTATTCTCTATTTCAATATTCATTTTCTCATCATCTGTAAAGTTTAACCACCAAACAGTCTCCTTTTCTACACCATAGAAATAAAACTGAATTGAATTGAACACCTGAAACACACATGACCCGAGTTCCTGCTGAAGGAAAAATCACCACAATAGAACATAAAGCTTCATTTGACTGAAGATAAATGTGAAGGCAGTTTGACGCAGGTCTACGTGATGATGTAATGACTGTATTTATGGTGTCGTTTAAAACATCTGTGCCTAGAAAGCTCTTGCTTCCTTTCCCCTGATTATATTCTGAGCTAAAAGAGCAGACGATCAGCTCCAGTCAGAGCACCTGGCTGATAAAAGATCAATCTACTTAGGAAGAAAATAATGAAAAGCTTACGTCATTGCAGATCCATAAATCCAGCTGTACACTGCAGAGAGTCTGCAAAGTAGCCGATCTGCTCCATAATCTTCATCACCTGGAAAAGAGTTCTGTTCTAACCTGTAGACTAGAGATCTAGGTCTGTATCTTCAGGAGGTTCAGACTGTAGGAAAGGGGCTGATGGGAGAAGTGCTTGGATGTTCTACAAGGCTGTGGGTAACTTCCTGTCTCTATCTAAACAATCTATGACTTTACTGGTTTGAAACATAAAGGTTTTATTTGTCAGAAGTTGCTTTATAGTCCCGTGTGTTAAATGCTGAAATAATGTAGCACATCTGGATCTGGTAAATGAATCAGAATTGTTTAAATCTTTAATAAAAGACGAGGACACACACACTGGGCCTCATTTATCAATCCTTTAGTAAAGTTGTGTGTGAATGTTTGCACAGACCCGGGCGTCCTTCTTTTACACACTGCCGTTTCTTCTTAATTGAGTGACGAGTCATATTTATATTCATTTACAGATTTGTGTTGACTTGCGCTCGTTAATTATTTTCTTCACGTTTAAAATGTCTTTAATTGAAGACATGAAACAGCTGGTTTCACTAAAATCTCATTCCATGTGTTTGTACATTTGTACATGTGTGACTGAAATCAATAAGATCTATAAACCTGACAGCATCATCTGTATATAAAAGTGCAGTAATCCATGACAATTATACGGACATCAGCGAGGAGGTAAGGAATATTGTGCTGTTGTTGTGATTGTTCATTTCTGAAAGGTTTTGTTCCTATATTCTGACTGAATTCTGGAGTTTATTTTCAGGACTCCGCAGAAGATTCTGCTAACATCAGCATCCTTCCTGAAGCACGTGGCTCTGAGAAGATTGCACATGTACAGTCGGCCATGTTAGACGTTAGCAGTCCAAGAGGTTCCTGCCAGTATCTGCTCTGAAGGTGAAGAGTGGAGGACCAGGACGACCCCACTAACAAATCAAAAGCAGGTCATTAACTTGGTGGAGGACTTTCATTCCACTGGCCCACTCACGTCAGAATTCAGTGGAGCTCAATTCACAGCAGAGATGGAATCTGTTCTAGATAATAATACACTGCTTTTGTCCTTTGAGTCTCGGAGCATTGGGCACAGCAGGCTTTGGTTCTACAGTGATACAGTCACGGTACAAAACCCTCTGTTACACTACAGTGACCACACACACACACACACACACACACACACACACACACACACACACACACACACACACACACACACACACACACACACACACGTTTCCATAGAGAGAGGTTCCACTTTGCATTAGCAGCTCATGCTTCAGCGCTCTGCGAGTGTTTATAGCCCTGTGACTTTAACACTTCATGACTGAGAGCTGCTGCTCAGCGACTTCACCCACAGCAACCATGAGTTTGATCAGCGTCTTCATCTGCACACTGGCCCTCTGCGCTCGAGGTAACACAGTGTTTTATCTTCTCCTGTTCAGCTGACAAATCCATGTGAAGTAGGCCGACTAGATGAACTTCACACTCAACATCATTATTAATGTAGGGAACGGATTTCTTCTTCTTCTTTTTTTCAGGATCCAGAGGTCAGGTGACTGTGACTCAGAGTCCTGCAGTGAAACCTGTTTCTCCAGGAGAGACACTCACCATCAGCTGTAAAACCAGCTCTGCTGTTTACCGCTGGAGTGATGGAGATGAAGGAATATTCTGGTATCAGCAGAAAGCTGGAGAAGCTCCTAAACTCCTGATAAGATATGTGAAGAAGTTAGAGTCAGGTATTCCAGCTCGTTTCAGTGGCAGTGGATCTGGATCTGATTTCACTCTGACCATCAGTGGAGTCCAGACTGAAGATGCTGGAGATTATTACTGTCAGAGTTTACATTCTATCAGTGGTAGCAATGTGTTCACACAGTGTTAGAGCGTCGTACAAAAACCTGTGTGAGTGTGACTGCTGCAGCTGGGACCTACTGCAGGTGCTGAGGGGGACGATGTGATACAGCACAATCACACACACACACACACACACACACAGACACAATCACAATCACACACACACACACACACACACACACACACACACACACACACACGTCCACTGCAGGATAAATTTGATGAAGGTGAATTTACAGTAAGTTTATGTTATTGAGCTGGCTTTGCTGAATCATACAGCTGTGTATCATCAGCCTAGCAGTGGAAGCTAACAGCATGTTAATGGATCATTTTACCCAGAGGTAGCATGTACAGGGAAAAGCAGTGGGTGTAGAACAGAGCTGTCTCAGTACTGTGATGAGGCCTAAATACTGACTGAGACATTTCATGTATGTGGTTCCTAGTTTATCTGCTGAACTACAAAGAGTTTAGTTGTGAATGGAGCTACATTATCTAGCACGCAGTGGAACGTTAACTCTAAACATTCAGTCACTTGATGGAGTTCTGTGGGTCAGAGGGTGAACCAATCAGAGTCCACATATCTGGGAGATGTTCAATCATTCTCGGTACAGTAGTGGATGTGATTGTACGCTTGATGCAGTAGTGAGTGAAGTGCATATATTATGACTCAGACACACTGTAAATAAAATGAGGTAGTGATTATAGAGATTTTCACATTAACAGGAGCAAAACTGTATCGCCTGAAAATGTCACTGATGTTCACGTTGCAACACAAAGCTTAGAAAAGAGAAAGTTCTACACCTCTCTGATCTCACAGCAGCTAATATTACACAATAATCCTCTTTATCTGTGATCAAAATGTCCTTTTATTCCAGCTGCATAATCATTAACTCTCAGGTTTGTATTGTTTTTATTTGATAACACCTAGAGTATCGTTATAAATAATGGAGATGAACAGAAATCCAGATATAAATGATCAGATTATGTTTAGTTTATCACATATTATTCACATGATGTCACGTGTGTTTGTTTAAGATCACATCTGCAATTTCAGACCATAACATGTTGAAAAGCACATCCACATCACACTAACATTTCTTTAAAACACTACAATGTGAACTCTTTTCAGTACTTTTTATGAAACTGTATCCTGGCCATCCTGTTTTTGTGGTAAATTAGAGGTTTGCATTTTGCAGTGAAGCCTCTGTATTTCTGTTCATGTCTTCTGGGGACAGAAAGTCGTTGATAATTCCACATCTGCCTCCTGAAGAGTGTTTCTGATCTGTCCGACGGTGTATGAGGTTTTTTCTTCATTATGGTGAGAATTCTTCTGTCATCAGTAGTGGAGGTCTTCCTTGGCCTAACATTCACTTTATGGTTACGAAGCTCACCAGTTCTCCCTTTCTTCTTAATAATCTTCCGAACAGTTGATTTGATAAGCCTAAGCTTTGGCCGATGTGTCTGGCTGCTTTTTTCTCGATTCTCAGCCTTATAATAGTTTTCTTGACTTTCACTGGTACAAATCTGGTCCTCATGTTGACAAACAGCAGAAGCAGATGCCAAGGGTGACCAAAAGCCTTGAATCAAGACCAGATGCTGAAAGCTGAGAGTAGTGTGTATACCTACATTACTGAAACAATTAAACACACCTGAGTTGTCACGACCCCCAGGGCTATTCCACCATGTGCCACCCTGACTGTCCTTGTAGAACTTCTTCCTCTGTTTACTCATGTGGTTTTTATTTCCCTGGTTGGTTAGTGCTTTATTTAAGTTCCCTGTGGTTCTTCCTTAGTTCCTGGAGTTCTCACTCATGTCAGGTTATGTTTGAGTTTCTGGTTTTCTTGTGTTGGTTCTGCTTGTGTTATTTGCACCATGTTTTTGATTATTTAGCATTTTTCTTAGTGTTTACTTTCTAGTTTATTAAGTTCTGATAATCCTGGTTTCTAATGTGTCTTCTCCTAATGTTTGTCCCTTAAGTTCTTTTCATTGATCCTGTTCCCTGTGTTGTCTTCAATGAAGACGTTCTGCATCCGCCTCTCTGAGTTCTCCCCTGTTACATGAGTAATCACAAACACCTGTGCTGTCCAATCACTGTGGCGCCTTGGATCACCAATCATGGTGCCTTGAAATGGGGGGTTAAGTATTAAAAGTGCTGTAATTCCTACATGGTAAAACTAAAATGTATAAAAATATCCTTTATTCAAATCTGAGAATTTTAATAATGCAGTTTAACCACATGTGAAGTGTTTGAGTACAAATTTAAAACTGTGTACAGAGACAAATAAAAATAAATTATGCCTTTGTCCCAAACATTATGGAGATACTGTATGTGAAATAAATGAAATAAAAGGCAGTGTGTAAAAAGATTTGTCTGAACCCTGCACACAGACGCTGGGAAACTTTTAATTAATTTATATTTTATAGTTAAAGTAGATTAGGGCTTTCTAGGTCACTCTTCCTTTCTGTTGTGTCCTTCTCATACATGCATCGCTTACACACATCTCATCAAATATGACCCTTTCTGCTTGTTTCTCAGCAATCTCAGCAACTCAGCAGTCTCTGCCCTCTTTGATAGTAAAAGATGGCCCCCAAAGGGAAGGGAGTGAGGTAGGATATTTACACTGTGTTAAAGGTCCAGCTATGCTGCAGGCTACAAATCTACAGTATGCAGGGGAGATTATCCACAGAGGCAAGAGTGATACTTGGGTATAAACCTTTTTTTGGTGTGTGGCAGCATGATGGTGCAGTATGTAGTGTTGCTGCCTTACAGCTGAGAGTGTAAACCCCAAAAACACAAAGCCATTTCTCCAGTGGTTAGCAAAGCCAAAACATCAAACTAAACCCAACACTAACTCCACAAACAAAACTGCCTTCCCTAAACATAAAAACAAAAACAACATTCTACAAAATGGTTCCCAAACTCCCTTCCTATTTATACTGATCAATACTCCAACCAAATTCAAGGACAGTTTGTTGATTTTTTTTAACCATTACTAAGAAAGCAATTGTTCTAAAAATTTTAATGAATACCAAAACAAAACAAGAACTATGAACATGCAGCAAAACACTAAGGCAAGAATCAAACATTAACAAAGACCATGAACACAAAAACAGAACCAATAGCAACAAAAGATAAACACAAGACCAGGAGTGAAATGCAAACTGTGGATATGTACACATAGGTGCTCGTTAAGTGAATGAGAATCAGGTGCTGATGGTCATGTGATGCTATGTGGTGCAGTGGCTGCTGGGAGCTGTAGTCTGGGGTCCCTTCCGGGAAATCCATGACAGAACCCCCCCCCCCTCCCTTAGCCTGTGGCTCTTGACCCACGTACCAAGTCCGCAAAGGGGCACCGGATACCCAGACCAGAGGTCCCCAAGTGTTCCAAAGTTCCCTTGAATGTAATCTCTCACAAAACCACAAAGAGAACACTTAACGTGTTCTCTGGGGAACGGATGTGGGACGGTCTCTTCTGTACCACAGAGATATTACACAATATCCCCACCCTGGTTGGGCATGGAGCAATAGCCACCCCGAAGCCAGCGAGGAGAACAAAGCCCAAGGCAGACCCCAAGGGGGAGTGATGTTAACCACGGAGCTAGAGGTGGAAGCAACGCTTTCTGCGAGGCCAGAGAGGGGAGCGAGGTTCTCCACGAGGCCAGAGGGAGGAGCGAGGTTCTCCGCGAGGCCAGAGGGAGGAGCGAGGTTCTCCGCGAGGCCAGAGGGAGGAGCGAGGTTCTCTGTGAAGTATGAGGGGTGAGCAACATCCTCCGTGGAGCAGGAAGGGGGAGTGACATATGGCGCGAAGCAAAGAAATGGAGCGACATCTTCAGCAGAGCATGGGGCAGTGGAACATCCTCAGCGGAGCATGGGGGGGAGCGACGTCCTCAGCGGCACATGGGGGCTGAGCGACGTCCTCAGTCGAGCAGAGAGGTTGAGCGATGTCCCCAGTGTAGTAGGAGGGCAGAGCAATGTCCGAAGTGGAGCCTGGCGAGGTGACGTCCGAGGTGGAGTAGGCAAAAAAAAGCCATACCGGGAGGAAAACCAATGTCTTCAGCTGAACCGGGAAACTGAACAGTGGAGGGTGGGAGATGGTTCCAGCCTGGTTGGAAGGTTCCTCCTTGGTATACCCCATGATGGAGTACATTATGTCGAGCCCCTCCCAGTTGGCTTGAACGAGGGAGAATCCTCCCCCCTCAGCTGTTGTCTTTCATACAGGTCCTCTTGAACTTTAAAAAAAAAACTGCCTCATCCATGTTAAGGTCTTGCATTCCGTCAAGGTTTGGAGGCAGAGATGGATGCAAGAGCAGATTTTCAGTTTTAATGTGTACCAAAACAAGAACTATGAACAGACAACAAAACACTAGAGCAAGAATCAAACATTAACAAAGACTATGAACACAAAGACCGAACCAACAGTAATGAAAGACCAACACAAGACTAGGAGTGCAGCACAAACTGTGGCTGTATACACATAGGTGCTCGTTAAGTGAATGATAACCAGGTGCAGGTCGTCATGTGATGAAGATGCTGTGTGGTGCAGTGGCTGCTGGGAACTGTAGTCCAGAGTCCCTTCTGGGATATCTGTGACACTAATCTAATAATAGAATACATACCCATGGCAAAAATAAAAGCTGTATGCCGCAATTCGAGGAAAACTGGAAACCATTTCCAACTTAAAATAAATACAGATTGATGCCATGTACATCCCTTAAATGTATGTATGTGTTTATGTATGTATGTATGTATGTATGTATGTATGTATGTGTATATGTGTATGTATATATCATTATTTGCTTATTTGTTCATGTGTCTGCTCACTTACCAAATTATTATTGTTATAAAGATCACTATTACTGCTCTGGAGGAGCTGCTGTGCCTATCATTGTTATTATGATACTTCATTATTATAATTAGCCTATCACCTAGCATAATTAAAAATATATTTATTAATTATAATTGACTAGGGCTTGATCTGATGCATAAATTGAACATTTAATGATGGGTTTTGCAGTTGTGTGTTCCCAGTTGTCTGTCTCCAGTTTTTAAATCAGACAGTGATGGTGGCACTCCTCATCCTGAACTCGCTAACATACCTGGAACATTATGGGCTACATAAGGTCGAATCAGGACAGGTAACATGTACACCGTTATCAAGCTAAAGTGAAGTATAGTCATCCTGTTTTCTGTAAAACAATACCCTCTGTCCTTATTATTCTAGCAATATTACAGCAAGCTGTGATTGTGCCAACAGTTCTGCTATATAATACACCCAGTAACCGATGTTTAAGGCTGGAACAGGATGGCATTTTACACAAAATTTGCAAAATCAACGAACTAGTCATCCCAGTAACTGCATTACTGCCTGATGTCCCTACTGTAACCTTTTCCATTCCACGTGATAATTATTATTTTTCTGTCGTTGACCTGTGTTCAGCTCTTTTTCCACCGTGCCTGCATGTGAGAGCTCAAGGCCATTACTCGCCTGAACATTCCAAGATCAGTAATATGCCTGGGTGCATCTGCCTCAGGGGCTGCGGACTCCCTTGTGGTCTACTCCTCTGTGGTCAGAGACTCCCTCGCATGCTCTCAAGGCCAACAGCACATGATTGGGGTCATCCTCCGCCCCATAACACACAACAAATCTTAAGCTTCCTGGATGTTATCAACTATGGTCTTCAGTGGATCACTGATTTCTCTTTCATGACAAAATCCTGAGAGTCGTGTGTTCTAAGGAAAAACCTGACATTGAATGGACTTATGCTCTGCACCTGTACTATGGCTGGCAAACTACAAAAAAGACTTTCTCTTATATATGACTGAGAGAGGGGGCGCCGCTGCAGAACATTTTTGACATGCGTTTTTCTGGATTTTCTTGTTGTTATTCTGTCTCTCACTGTTCAAATAAATCTACCATTAAAATTATAGACTGATCATTTCTTTGTCAGTGGGCAAACATCCAAAATCAGCAGGGGATCAAATACTTTTTTCCCGCACTGTACCTAGGTGTGTTCGAGCCCAGAAGGGAATGGCCATACAAAGTGAGCACCTAGATTAAGTCCTAGGAGAAACGAGGATCAGATGATCAGAGGGGACGATCCAGTGGCTGACATCTCAGAAGAAAGAACAAGTCAACACGCGAGAGAGGGTCTGAAATGAAGGTAAGGGAGAACCAATGGCAGTCTCAGGAGATAGCAAAGAAGAAGGTCAGTCAGAGGTCGTACCAACAGAGCAGGAGGAAAGAAGGGCTCCTGTTGCTGAGAGCAATTCTGATGAGCCTAATACACCTGCTGAAGGAGAAAGAGGCCCAAGCAGACGTCCCTTCCTGGACAACCTCAAGTGCTGAACCAAATGAATGCTCATGCTTACGAACACTATGCTTGATTTTTATGGATAGGGAAAGGGAGACAGAATCTTTTACTCCTTTCTAGCCAATGGGAGAGGAGATGTTTGTTTCTGGTCTCCAGAGCAAGTGGTTTTGGTCTTTGGTAGATGGCTGATGTGATCATTCATTGATCACTAGTTAGTTTTAAAGAAGGGACTGGATTGTGAGATTACTCTCTTGAGGCAGGTGGGACTTAGTAAATCCCAGAGGAGGGAAATATATAGTATAGATAAAGTGCAATCAACGTGCGTAACTACAAAGTTTACTAATGTTTAGATATGTTCATAGGGTATAATCTGGTGTGTATAGCCAACAGTTAGAATTATTTGTGGGAAGCATTATCTAAATTCATAGTAGACTTGTTGATCAAGTTATAATCTAAGTGTACCGAGTTAGATGAATTCTGTGTCTAATTCTTTAGGCCTAATTGTTTTCTGTGTCAGTCCGTACCTCTGCACAGCAGGCATAATCTAAAACTATAAAACACTCTAACATTCTAAGTGTGTGCATTTAGAACCTTGTGTTTGTCTAAATCAGCTTCACTCTATGGCAATAAACACACAGACACATACCAGAACTGGGTTTTCAAACAAAGCTCTCTAAGCTTGCAAATCAGTGTCAAAAGAAAAGATAAGACTTCCAGGAGGAAGAGTACCAAGATGAGACTATAGGGTGAATTATGGGACAAAGTAAAAAACCCTGGTCTGGTAAAACTTTTAAAGAAAATACAACTGACAGCACATGCGCCGCTTATATAAGGTATCATATGGATATGAATAATTAGTTAAGGCAATGGAGACTGGTTTGTTTCTAGAAAGAAAAGGTGAATGCCCCACCCAGGGATAATTTTACTGTTTCAGAGAGGTATATAAAGACATGTGTGTGTGTGTAAAATTCAGACCTTCTGCAGATCATCTCACGTTATTGTTTCAATAAAGTTTATTTAAATTTTGACATCTACAAACCCTCTGTCTCTGAAGTTTTTTGACTTAGGCTGAAAAGATTGTTTTCCACAACATTAACACCTACAATCATAATGATTTTTTTCTTTCTTTTATTTTTTTTTACTTTCTGTATTGTTCTTGTTCTGTCACATCTTCCTGTCTTTTCTCTAATGTCAATTGTCGATTTCTCTACTGATTTTTATCTCCCTCACTGTAACATGAGCACTTAGTATTTGTCGGATGTAAATGTTGTTTTACTTCTTGGGGGCACTGCTGAGCTTCCAATGGAGTAGGAACTTGCGCTTTTCAGTCATACATTTGATTTTGACTTACTCTACTCCGTTTTTTGTTTGCACATTTAACTTTGAACTATGTTAAAATGTCTGAAATAAACATGAAAACTCGTAGTCCTATTCAGACAGAACTGAGGCCTAGTGTACGCGGCATGACCACAGCCTCGAGTGAATCACCTCCTTCCCCTGAATCTGCCTTGCCGCGCATTGACCCCGACATCACCGCCCTCAGGCTCGAGTTGCTGACTTCGCTGAGGAATGACATTTCCGATATTTTTAAAAAGAAATTCCAGGAGACTCTCTGGGATGCTCTGTCAACTATCAAGCTCAACCTGGAAGCCATGTTTATGTCTATTACTCACTGGATTTAATTATATTATAATCATTAATATGATAATAAACTCATGTGAAGTGCATTGATGTGTTTAGAGAGAGTGAAAGTGTTCAGTGTTTTGTGGATCTTTATCATAATCAATGTGAATGTGAACATACATGAGAAATGACAAATTAGGTATAATCAGTTTAATATAATTTAATACAATTTAAATCTGGATCTGATCAAACCGATATTTATCCTTATGTTTGGCTAAATTGTTAAATACTACACTTAAGTTAAATGGGAGAAAAATAATAATGATTCTGAGTCAGAAAAACACAGAAGATCATTTTCAATTTAAATTCAGTGTCCAGTTCTGACACCAAGTAGGAACAGATGAAGGAGATGACGACTCTTCCGTACTATTAATATAAAATAAGTGTGCAGTGTCAGTTACCTCAACCATAAATCCTGCAGTAAAGAAAGACATGAAAGCAGCTTCCTGCTCCACACCCAGCTAAACACACAGAGACAGTTTTAACCAGTAAAACTGAGAGATCAGTGAAGTGAGAGAGAGATTTACATGAAGACGGCCGAGTGATCCTCTTTCTCCCAGAATAGAGCAGCACTTTCACCAGATGTTCAACTTCCTTCAGCCAAACTCACTGAAGCACAACACACAGCACTGAATCTACAGCTAAACACACTCTCTCATCACACTGATAATGACTATTAACTCTAATAAAAGAACACACAATGTCCAAAATGAAGCTTTATTTCAGCAGAGCAAAACTACAGGAAGAGCAACAGGACAGTGAAGAGAGTAAAGACAGAAATGTCAGCATTGTGTAGAATTGAAACTCTATTGTAGATGGATGTGTAAGCAGCTCAGTGTTCAATTCTATCTTGGAGCTGTTAGACTTCACACTGGCTCTTTCTGAACGTGACCGGATGATCGACGTTGTCATGGGAGACCTTACAGACAAACTCCTCCCCCTTTTCCCAGACTGCTTTGCTGAGGGTCAGGGTGCTGCTGCGTGTGTACCCGTCCTTCTTCTGTTCTTCTGCGCTGGTCAGAACCCCGTCCTTCACCTCTGAGCCGTCCACTGTCCAGCTCACCAGCGCCCCCTGTGGAGAGTAGGCAGACAGCAGGCAGAGCAGCGAGGCCGATCCCTCAGACAGCTGCAGAGAGGAGGGAGGGAGCAGAGACACGGAGGGCTTCACCGTGGGACCGGCTGGAGACCACAAACACACAATAAACACACATTTACACACGCTTACACAACATTTACTCATCACTGCTGATTCACATTACTGCAGTTCAGTAGAACTACTCAGCAGGAGAACATTTACTAGTCACTCGTTATATTGTGGAGCGACTCGGACTTTGATCAGATTTATTCTGGGAGTGTATTCCAGTCCTCCTAAGTTGTTCTGCTACTTTTACATGTAGTCCTACAGTAAAATAAAGACACTGATGATGTAAATACACTGATATTCCACAGAATCAGGGCTGGAAAATACAACATCACACCTTCCCTTTGAGTTTCCTGATAACAAGATTTACTCGATTAGAAATCACATATCTGGCAAAAAGTCTGAGAAATCAGTCCAGTGATGGAAATAACCACATCACACCACATCCACCTTTCTACACACTGTTTATCTTTGTTTGGAGATTCAAAATCAGTACATCAGTGAAATGATAGAAGGCTAACAGACACAGGATTAAGTTTTATACCATGTCCTTCACAGCACACAATATGAACTTAAGAAGCTGTGAATGTAAAAGTGCTCCGTTTACTGAGGAACACACTGCGTACTTATTCAGCTAACAGCTCACTCCTCATTTATTCTTTCTTATAAATTATTTTTATTTTACTCTCAGAGTTAAAAAAAACTTTCATTATCATTAAGTATAAATTATAATAACTAAAAAAATAATTAAGTGATTCGTTATTATGCCTAAATGATTACTTACTAGGGTTCAACATATAATTAAACAAATAAATAAATAATTTATTCAATATTCTGATTAACAATGAATATAAATATATAGAATTTTAAATAAAGAAGAGAGACTTACTTTTCACGATGAGTTTGGTTCCTCCACCGAAAGTGTACCACAGTGATACATTCTAATGAAACCGTCGTACAAAAACCTCTGTTACACTACAGTGACCACACACACACACACACACACACACACACACACACACACATATACACACACACACACACACACACACACACACGTTTCCATAGAGAGAGGTTCCACTTTGCATTAGCAGCTCATGCTTCAGCGCTCTGCGAGTGTTTATAGCCCTGTGACTTTAACACTTCATGACTGAGAGCTGCTGCTCAGCGACTTCACCCACAGCAACCATGAGTTTGATCAGCGTCTTCATCTGCACACTGGCCCTCTGCGCTCGAGGTAACACAGTGTTTTATCTTCTCCTGTTCAGCTGACAAATCCATGTGAAGTAGGCCGACTAGATGAACTTCACACTCAACATCATTATTAATGTAGGGAACGGATTTCTTCTTCTTCTTTTTTTCAGGATCCAGAGGTCAGGTGACTGTGACTCAGAGTCCTGCAGTGAAACCTGTTTCTCCAGGAGAGACACTCACCATCAGCTGTAAAACCAGCTCTGCTGTTCACCGCTGGAGTGATGGAGATGAAGGAATATTCTGGTATCAGCAGAAAGCTGGAGAAGCTCCTAAACTCCTGATAAAATATGTGAAGAAGTTAGAGTCAGGTATTCCAGCTCGTTTCAGTGGCAGTGGATCTGGATCTGATTTCACTCTGACCATCAGTGGAGTCCAGACTGAAGATGCTGGAGATTATTACTGTCAGAGTTATCATTCTATTAGTGGTAGCGATGTGATCACACAGTGTTAGAGCGTCGTACAAAAACCTGTGTGAGTGTGACTGCTGCAGCTGGGACCTACTGCAGGTGCTGAGGGGGACGATGTGATACAGCACAATCACACACACACACACACACACACACACACACACACAATCACACACACAATCACACACACACACACACACCACAATCACACACACAATCACACACACTCACACACACACACACACACACAATCACACACACACACACACACACACACACACACACACACACACACACACACACAATCACACACACACACACACACACACACACACACACACACACACACACAATCACACACACACACACACACACACACACACACACAATCACACACACACACACACACACACACACACACACACACACACACACACACTCGCACGTCCACTGCAGGATAAATTTGATGAAGGTGAATTTAGAGTAAGTTTATATTATTGAGCTGGCTTTGCTGAATCATACAGCTGTGTATCATCAGCCTAGCAGTGGAAGCTAACAGCATGTTAATGGATCATTTTACCCAGAGGTAGCATGTACAGGGAAAAGCAGTGGGTGTAGAACAGAGCTGTCTCGTACTGTGATGAGGCCTAAATACTGACTGAGACATTTCATGTATGTGGTTCCTAGTTTATCTGCTGAACTACAAAGAGTTTAGTTGTGAATGGAGCTACATTATCTAGCACGCAGTGGAACGTTAACTCTAAACATTCAGTCACTTGATGGAGTTTTCTTTTATCAGATGAACTCAATGAAGATTTTCTAGAAAAATAATCCATCTCTGTGAGATCATATAATGCAGGTGGATTTTGTCCACAAACTGAACACAGTGACAATCCATACGACTCCAGCTGATGAATCATTGTCTTCTGAATCAAAGCAATAATTCTGTGTAAGAAAAAATACTAATATTTGACACTTTTTTAACTATAATCCATCACTTCTGGCCAACTGTCCTACGCAGGGTTCATGGGAGCATCGCCCTACATCAGCATGTTGTGAAGCTCGTCCAAGAAGTGACGCTCCTCTGTGCTTCCATCTCACTTCTCATGTGAGCTTCACAATGTTCTTACTGTCGTGACTGCTGTGTGCGCTTTTTTAAGCTTCAACTATTCAGACAATATACAATTGCATCGTATCCACCTGAGACCCCGCCCATTGACTTGTGTCCTCTGTAGAGGACATTTTGTTTTCATGTAGGACCTTTTGACTTTTTTGAGCTACTCTAGTAACTCCTGCTGTACTATACAGAGGACATTCTGGGCTTTCTAGTGATGTGTCATGTTACAGTCTGTGACGCGAGGATCAACTTCTTACACTACATCTAAAATGGGAACAAGCACATTTTATGGAAAGAAGAAAGATAACTAAAGTATTGTAATTTTAATTGTTTTTTTTTACTATGATTATCACATATATTCTTCTTCAGTAAAGTGTCAGGAATAATATACTCAGTTCTGAAAGCAGTTCAATTGTTTGTGTTTAAAAATATTAGCCTTTTTATCAATGTCAATTATAGTGGACACCAGGATCGTCTAAATGTACATAATGACACCATGTTCCACACACACACACACACACACACACACACACACACACACACACACACACTTCACTACAACCAGTGATTTATCATCAGTGATAAATATAATTTATGAATGAGGCTTGAAGATTGTCCACGTGGTATCATGAAATATGTAAACTGGCTAAAGTGCAAAGTTTGTACGTTTGATTTTGACTAATTGTATGGACATACAGCGCCCTCCATTAATGTTGGCACCCTTGGTAAATATGAGCAAAGAAGGCTGTGAAAAATTGTCTTTTGTTTGACCTTTTGATCTTTTGTGTAATATTTTCCCTTTGTATTGTTTACCATAATTCTGGTTTTGGCAGTCAGGTTATGATCACACCAGAGTCTGTTGATACGACCAACCAAGTTCTCCTTATGCCAGACACTGACGTCACGACCAACCCCATAGAAATACAACTGAATTGAATTGAACACCTTAAACACATGACCTGAGTTCCTGCTGAAGGAAAAAATCACCCCATCAGAAACACCACTCAGAATGGGTCTCCTAACATCTGAATGTGTATGAATGTGTATGTTCACAACTAAATCATTTCAGAAACACATCAGATGTGGGCGGTGACTTAAACAACACTAAGAGGAAATGAAAAGTAGATCGGGATTTCTAAGATAAGGCAGAATGTTCTCCTATTTTTGACATGTAATTTTAATCATTTCAGTGGCACTGTTATGAAGGACATTTATGGCAGAGTTATTAATATAGCGAGGTTGTTTGAAAGGAGATTGTGTTAAAAATGATCACACAATCATGATTTCAGTTTGTACATGTCCTCATCACACCGAAAGTAATTCTAGAAAATCTCCCACAATTATTTTAAAACCATGGGACAAATCAATTGTCAAAAACCTCATCTCTCATCTACTCCAATTCCAGACTGCTGGGACTACGGCTGCTTCTAAGGCCAAACAGACTTCATATAAAACCATAATGAACTTTTTCACACTATCTGTTGTTACCCAGATGAGGACGGGTTTCCTGCTGAGTCTGATTCCTCTCAAGGTTTCTTCCTCTAACATCTTAGGGAGTTTTTCCTCACCACCATCACCACTGGCTTGCTCAATTGGGATAAACCTGCACTTTTAAAATCTGTATCCCGTGTTTATATATTTCTGTAAAGCTGCTTTGAGATAATGTCTATTGTAAAAAGTGCTATACAAATAAAATTGAATTGTACTGAATCATTAAAAAAAAACCCTGCAAAGTTCAGGTGATCAGCAAACAGAACAAACTAGGAAAACCAGGATCTCAGAGAGTCAGAATAACCAGGAGATCACAGTGTGAATAAAGCTTGGCACATCAGGAACAAAGACACTGAATGATACTTCACAGTGACTATGTTTACACGCACATCATCTTTATGATATTACATCAGAATTTGGCAATATTCTGATTAGTATTGAGTCATGAAAACGCCACAGTCCGATTGTGTGATTCAGATTAAGACAATATTCTGGTTCCCCAAATTCTGATTCTCACTCCTGGAATATGCCCATTTTAATTGGAAATCTGCTGCATGTAAGTCCCTTATTCAGAAAATCCACTGGAGATATATGCACATGTTCAGGAACTGATGCATAGCTGTAGGCTAGGTATTTAGGAATGGCAACTCAGGCATACTTACAACAACCATGTATACAGGAGTATACACAAATACAGGTTAAAAATAGGCAGCTTGAACGGCAGTACAAAAAAAATCGGGCTTAACTATCCATAAGCTCATGTATGATGAACACTTAAGTACAGTGAAGCCCTTAAAGTGGCAAGAAGAGAACATTACTCTCAAATTATTCAAATGTGAAAGGGTCTGCCTGCCTCATTTAATATGTTCAGCAGGTGAGACCTCCTCATGGGTCTCAAGCTGGAGCTCTGAGGTCGCCACGTTGACCTCTGGCTGCAGTTCCGCAGTGCTTTCTGGTGTAATAATTTGTGCTTACGCCAGCTGCCCTTGAAGCGTTCCTTTGAGCAGAGAAATGCTTCCTGGAGACCTAGTTTTTTGAATGTAGGACATTGTAGCTGAGTCTGTTTCCAGCAGCCCTCAGTCATGCATCTCGGTGGAACCTCCACCACGTTGGCAAGATCCTGAAGCGGAGCTGTGGAGGCTGCCCTGTCAATCCCCTCATAATAGATGTGGAATGGCAGGTCAGCCTTGTTCGTCATATTGACTCCCTTCAACAGTTGATCCAAGTTGTAGCTCTGCCCTTTAAAAATAGTTCCATAAACTGAGTACTTTTCTCCAGTACCCTGGATCCCATGGCCGCTAGACGCTGCACCCACTGGTAAATTGGGCCAAAAAAAACGGGACACCATGAATCTTATCCATTGCCTCTCACTGGGTTTGGTGTCTGTTACGCTCGAGAAATACGTCTGGCGGTCAACCAGAAAATAGTCCGGGTAGCCAAAAAACCCATCAACCCGATCTGGGAGATCCATGAAAGTCTCTTGCGGAAACTGGATCAAATCCAAGGCGGGGATGGTTTGCGTAGCGTGATATCTCCCTCATCTTCCTGCTGCATCCATGTTGGGCGGAGTATTCTGTCATGGATCGGTAATTGAGGCGGAAGCAAGTGCAGGTAAAGACATTTTATTAAAGGCAGGCAGACAAATCCAAAACGTGAAACAGAGGCGTAGTCGAAAGCAGGCAATGGGTCGGGCGATCGGCAAACAGGCATAAACTGGGCTAGGCAGGAATCAAAATCGAGTCACTAACAAGGAAATGAGAGGTGGGAAACAGCAGCGCGATATCATGGAAACTAATCTATGTTTTAAACTAAACAATCTCACTTTCAAGGTAACTATCTACTATAATACTCCGTGCCGTGTACTGGGAGACGAGGGGTATATATCGCAAACATAATCAGCGTTAAGTGCTGATGGTTGAAACCAATGTAGACACACCCTCGAACAACAACCAATGAGAAAACAGGGAGGAGACAGAACAGAAACAAAACAAACGTGTCCACAGTAAACATTGTCACAGTGATCAGAGCGTGTGCACTCCGGCTCCCCGAGCCGACTTCAGGCTGCAGCGCTGTCTACAGGGGAGATCGTGACAGTGGCTTACTCCTTGTGGAGTAACTGATGCTCTTGACCTGTATCTGCATGATTTTATGCATTGTGCTGCTGCTGCCACATGATTGGCTGATTAGATAACTGCATAAATGAGCAGGTGCACATTTATTAAAGTGGACGGTGAGTGTATATTGTTTGAAAAGTAAAGTTTTTTTTGATGATGTGGACCATCCATCACAAGTTCATGTGAATGAGTTGTTCAGAAATAATACAGTTATTTCAAAAATAATACAGTTTTAGGAAGATATTTTAAAACTACATAACTGTGACCATTAGGTTTAACAACAACTATTTTTTTGGTTACTTTGAAGACTTTGCAACGGCCACGTGTGTCACATTTCGCAGGCCAGTGTGCAACCTGGATGGTGCGAACATCACCTGGTACTCCAAAATGAACTCTCTTGGGTGGTGGTGGTGATTGTGAACATGTGTCGTGAACTGTTGAGCGACCTCTCTGTGAGCTTAAAAGAATCAGGCTACTGGCAACCTCTGCCTGGAAGCTCCTTTGTTTCAATGGCTTTTGGACACCAAGTCGTTGACATTCATGGTGGTAGATAAACCACGCATTAACAAGGCCCAACATGATGGTTTGCCAGAACAAGTAGAGGTACCACTTATGTTATCTCATATGGTATTTGTACCTTGCAAAACATGCATCAAGGAAGTCTATTCCCCCCACGAATTTGTTGTATTCCTTCACAATGTGTGGCCTGTTGACCTCCACAAAAGCTTTGTCAGATTTGCTCCAGCGTTGAACTTTGTCTTGAGGCTGAACTGCACAGTAGGATGAGATCAGGGTAACAGATTTACTGACAACCAGCTAAGCAACTGCAACAGAGTGTTCCTACAAAGTAGATCTGTCGCTGAAGAAGCTTGAGAACCAGTGCTGGAGAGGAAGAAAAATTGCCTGCAAATACTTTGTAGTTTTGTTTTGATGGGGGTGTTTCACACAGCTCAACCACAATGTCACCTCCTATGCCAAGTGGTGTTCTTTCCCCAGTGCCACCTTGATAGACCACAGAATCACATAGGATTGCTCATCAATAGAGTTGTGCTCTTCTGGGCCATGTAGTCTGTGTTAGTTGGGACGTGTAGTTCGTGTTAGTTGGGACGTGTAGTCCGTGTTATTAGGTGGGATGTGTAATCCGTGTTATTAGGTGGGATGTGTAGTCCGTGTTATTAGTTGGGACGTGTAGGCCGTGTTATTTGGGACGTGTAGTCCGTGTTAGTTGGGACGTGTAGTCTGTGTTAGTTGGGAAGTGTAGTCTGTGTTATTAGTTGGGACGTGTAGTCCGTGTTAGTTGGGAAGTGTAGTCCGTGTTATTAGTTGGGACGTGTAGTCCGTGTTATTAGGTGGAACGTGTAGTCCGTGTGAGTTGGGACGTGTAGTCCGTGTTAGTTGGGACGTGTAGTCCGTGTGAGTTGGGACGTGTAGTCTGTGTTAGTTGGGACGTGTAGTCTGTGTTGTTAGTTGGGACGTGTAGTCCGTGTTAGTTGGGACGTGTAGTCCGTGTTAGTTGGGACGTGTAGTCTGTGTTAGTTGGGACGTGTAGTCTGTGTTGTTAGTTGGGACGTGTAGTCCGTGTTAGTTGGGACGTGTAGTCCGTGTTAGTTGGGACGTGTAGTCCGTGTTAGTTGGGACGTGTAGTCCGTGTTAGTTGGGACGTGTAGTCTGTGTTGTTAGTTGGGACGTGTAGTCCGTCTTAGTTGGGACGTGTAGTCCGTGTTATTAGTTGGGATGTGTAGTCCGTGTTATTAGTTGGTACGTGTAGTCCGTGTTATTAGGTGGGATGTGTAGTCCGTGTTATTAGGTGGGATGTGTAGTCCGTGTTAGTTGGGATGTGTAGTCCGTGTTATTAGTTGGGATGTGTAGTCCGTGTTAGTTGTGACGTGTAGTCCGTGTTATTAGTTGGGATGTGTAGTCCGTGTTAGTTGTGACGTGTAGTCCGTGTTATTAGTTGGGATGTGTAGTCCGTGTTATTAGTTGGGATGTGTAGTCCGTGTTATTAGTTGGGACGTGTAGTCCGTGTTATTAGGTGGGACGTGTAGTCCGTGTTATTAGGTGGGATGTGTAGTCCGTGTTATTAGTTGGGATGTGTAGTCCGTGTTAGTTGTGACGTGTAGTCCGTGTTATTAGTTGGGATGTGTAGTCCGTGTTATTAGTTGGGATGTGTAGTCCGTGTTATTAGTTGGGACGTGTAGTCCGTGTTATTAGGTGGGACGTGTAGTCCGTGTTATTAGGTGGGATGTGTAGTCCGTGTTATTAGTTGGGATGTGTAGTCCGTGTTATTAGTTGGGACGTGTAGTCCGTGTTATTAGGTGGGACGTGTAGTCCGTGTTATTAGGTGGGATGTGTAGTCCGTGTTATTAGTTGGGATGTGTAGTCCGTGTTAGTTGGGATGTGTAGTCCATAGCAGCCATGTTTAGGCTGTCCTGTGTTTGGTAATGGTATAGAGGAAAAGTACAGAGCAGAATCTGGCGCTGACATGACATTGTAATACGTTTAGTTTATATTGTGCCTTTCCCACACGCAAGATTTCTTAACAATTATGAAAAACAAAAACGAACACAAAAAAAACAAAAACACTCTCTTCTGGGGTGATATCCAGGTGTAACGAGTATGGAGAATATTCCATAAATTTAATGTTTAGAATTACACAAAAGGAAGTGTATACCTGATGTAGCTGTCTACTTGTGTGAGTACTTTCCCTTTAAATTGTCATGATGTCATTGGTCTGTGTAATTTCCTGTTTTGGCTCCTCCTCTTCCCTTTCGCATTATGATTGAATGGGAGAGGTAGGTTTAATTTTGAGTTCTCAGTAATCTTGTTTCATCTTTATTTAAATCATCATTTATATACATATACCCATTTTAATTTGTGTGTATAGTGTTATTTTATTTATCTGTGTGATTATTTTTGTTGTTTTACCCTCCTTTTTGAGTGTTTTTTTTTTTTGTATTTTGTTTCAACATGTGGCCACATCATGTGTATTTTATAGAGCACAGTTTAAGGGCGATTCACTCAGGGAGACTGCTTGTTTGTGTCATCAGAGAATAAATGAAGAGTTGACCCAGATGCCGTCCACCTTTTTTTGGATAAAATAAAACACACAACGCAGACTACAACCAGTTACACAGTCATTGTTCGTGAACATATCAAGCCATGGATGGATCCAACACTTGCCTGTTTGACAATAAGTGTTGTCAGTGAAATGTAGAGATGCTAGCAGGGTCTGAAAACCGTGGCGAGACATGTTGTCAGCGACCATGGGACACCTTGTGTCATTTTCCAGTATGAACGATTTACCGGCATTTGCTGCAGACCCATGCGCAGATAGAGGCCAATCAGTATTTCCAATTTAACAGTGGTGTTAACTGTTCTTTGAGCTTCAGATTTCTGCACACTGTACAAATTAGATCGTTCCTTCCGTAACTCAAACATTTCTACAGTCAAGCTTTCTGAAAGGTGGTGTGTGAAAATAGTCTGGAGGTGTGACATTCAAGATGAAATGACCTCAAAATAGGACCAACGTACGATATTAAACTCTTTTTTGTTTGTGTCAGTTAAAAATATGCAAAATAGTTTCATAATACATTTCTTTAACAATTTAATTAATTTGATATTATTTTCATGTTTGCATTTGTTTAAAGATCTTTTGAAATGAACTGCAGAAAATATATCACTTCAAAATAACTGAATCAGCTAAATTAATTTAGCAGCTCATTGCCATTTTTCTTAATGTGACAAAGTGCACGTGACAGATTCTTTTTTAAGGTTAACAGCCCGATGCGACACACAAGTCACTACGATAGTTTCGTAACTTGTTTTATATAAATTGGTTCAAGAAATGTGAACAAAACAGGATAAATGTAATATAGGACATGTTATTAAAACATTGCATTTGTTAAATGGGTTGAAACATACCTCTAGTAACAAAAACAAGCCATTTAAAAATTGCTGACACTGCAACATGTGCCAACCAGGCAGACCACCATTTTGGAAATGATGTCATGGTAACACAAAACTGACATATGGTCACATGATCTAACCTGGATGTTCATTAGATGTCCTGGGTTAAAAGTCAGCTCCAAAAGGACCTTCCCAGCTCATCCCAGTATTTGTGACACCTTTGTCAGAACCGTGTTTTCTGGTGCTAGTTCCACACACTGCGTTACTGATCAGGACCCACCCAGCCCCCAGTGTTACACATGAGTTTATATGTTACACACCTTCAGTTATAGTGTTATAATAGTTAAGAGCAGCAGAGTTCACCCCATATAACCTGGGAATGTACAATACAGTGGATTTACACATGTGACCTTCAACACAGTGTTGATGTCTATTACTCACTGGATTTAATTATATTATAATCATTAATATGATAATAAACTCATGTGAAGTGCATTGATGTGTTTAGAGACAGTGAAAGTGTTCAGTGTTTTGTGGATCTTTATAATAATCAATGTGAATGTGAACATACATGAGAAATGACAAATTAGGTATAATCAGTTTAATATAATTTAATACAATTTAAATCTGGATCTGATCAAACCGATATTTATCCTTATGTTTGGCTAAATTGTTAAATACTACACTTAAGTTAAATGGGAGAAAAAAATTATAATTCTTAGTCAGAAAAACACAGAAGATCATTTTCAGTTTAAATTCAGTGTCCAGTTCTGACACCAAGTAGGAACAGATGAAGGAGATGACGACTCTTCCGTACTATTAATATAAAATAAGTGTGCAGTGTCAGTTACCTCAACCATAAATCCTGCACTAAAGAAAGACATGAAAGCAGCTTCCTGCTCCACACCCAGCTAAACACACAGAGACAGTTTTAACCAGTAAAACTGAGAGATCAGTGAAGTGAGAGAGAGATTTACATGAAGACGGCCGAGTGATCCTCTTTCTCCCAGAATAGAGCAGCACTTTCACCAGATGTTCAACTTCCTTCAGCCAAACTCACTGAAGCACAACACACAGCACTGAATCTACAGCTAAACACACTCTCTCATCACACTGATAATGACTATTAACTCTAATAAAAGAACACACAATGTCCAAAATGAAGCTTTATTTCAGCAGAGCAAAACTACAGGAAGAGCAACAGGACAGTGAAGAGAGTAAAGACAGAAATGTCAGCATTGTGTAGAATTGAAACTCTATTGTAGATGGATGTGTAAGCAGCTCAGTGTTCAATTCTATCTTGGAGCTGTTAGACTTCACACTGGCTCTTTCTGAACGTGACCGGATGATCGACGTTGTCATGGGAGACCTTACAGACAAACTCCTCCCCCTTTTCCCAGACTTCTTTGCTGAGGGTCAGGGTGCTGCTGCGTGTGTACCCGTCCTTCTTCTGTTCTTCTGCGCTGGTCAGAACCCCGTCCTTCACCTCTGAGCCGTCCACTGTCCAGCTCACCAGCGCCCCCTGTGGAGAATAGGCAGACAGCAGGCAGAGCAGCGAGGCCGATCCCTCACACAGCTGCAGAGAGGAGGGAGGGAGCAGAGACACGGAGGGCTTCACCGTGGGACCGGCTGGAGACCACAAACACACAATAAACACACATTTACACACGCTTACACAACATTTACTCATCACTGCTGATTCACATTACTGCAGTTCAGTAGAAACATCTGGACACTTCGATGACCTTCAGCAGCATCTATAAACTCTACCCATAGACATAAAAACAGAACCTAACTCTAAACGAACAGAGACACATGGGGGGCTTCAATTCGGGAGCAGTATCAGAATCAGAATCGGCTTTATTGCCGAGCGTGCTCACACATACGAGGAATTTGTCTGGAGAAACATCAGTCCATTTGGTTTAAAGTCCACTAACAAACAAAGAGAACATGTGGAAGCCATCAGCTTTAACTCCACACCATAATCCATCTTCTTTCTGATGTAGTGTTCACCCAGTTCTATTCAGTACTGTAACTGCATCCAGTAGTCACACTGTATTCCAACACTGAAACACTCAGTGAGTGTATTCTGTAAATGTTCTGAACTCCAACAGAGACAAAACCGGAAACTCTGCAGCAGCACAAACGTGTTCCAGCAGCAGGAGAACATTTACTAGTTACTCTTTACATCGTGGACCGAGCAGAACTTTCATCAGATTTATTCTGGTGTTGATACTCAATGAAAATGAATCACTAGACGCTGAACTCAAGGTAAATTTAAACAGCACAAACATCTGGATCTATTCTCTCACTTTTAACGATGAAATATAATCATTACAATCAACACAAACAAATAAATGTATTTAAGATACTGATTTTTTACACACTAACCTTCATAACAAACATTTAAAATGATTCATTTTCAACTTTTCTAAAGTTTGTTCAATAATCAAATTAATAATAAAAATAAATCCATGAATTTATTCCATTTTAAATAAAGAAGAGAGACTTACTTTTCACGATGAGTTTGGTTCCTCCACCGAAAGTCCTCCACAGTGATACATTCTAATGAAACCGTCGTACAAAAACCTCTGTTACACTACAGTGAACACACACACACACACACACACACACACACACACACACACACACACACACACACACACACACACACACACAGTTGTGGTGTTTGCATATGTGTGCTGTGTCAGTGCTGCACACACTTTAAGAGCTGTAGTGCTGATCAGAGTGTGTTCAGTCCTTTCAGAGCCACTGACACGCAGCACAATGATGATGGTACTGATTCTACTGCTGGGGACACTGGGACTCCTCGCTCACCGTGAGACTCTCTCTTTACTTTTATTATTCATACACATCATCACATCACTCTCACACTCATTACTACATTTGTTGACATTATTTTAACTCTGCATCCTTTTCTTTAGAGTCCTTTGGGGAAATCGTCCTGACTCAGTCTCCAGGATCTCAGTCTGTTTCTCCAGGACAATCTGTTACTCTCACCTGTACATCCAGTCAGAGTGTTAGCAATGACCTCCACTGGTACCTGCAGAAATCTGGAGAAGCTCCTAAACTCCTGATCTATAATGATGTTACACGGTACACTGGGGTTCCAGATCGTTTCAGTGGCAGTAGATCTGGTTTGCAATTTAGTCTAGAAATCTCTGGAGTTCAGGCTGAAGATGCAGGAGATTATTACTGTCAGCAGAGTGAGACATGGCCGTACACACAGTGTTATAGCGCCGTACAAAAACCTCCCTCAGCTGTAGAGGAAGTGCTCTGACTCAGAAACACACACTGATCCGAGAACAGCTGCAGAGCTGCTAAAGCTGCACTCCACTGAACATCAACTACAAACCACTACAGCACTGAGAATTTTTCTCTTTTCACTGGATTTACCAGACAATTGTGTTCACATTAGGAATGTCCTGTTTCACACCATGTACCAAAGACGTACAAGGTAGCACCTAAGGGTTCCAACAAGAAGGTTGTAATGTATTCCCCTTCTCTCAGCGCACATCTTCTGTTCCAGTGTGATTCTCACTTAGATTGTATTTTTGGTGTGTAAATTATTGGATTGTCTGATAGCATGTCTAATTGTCCAGGTCTTTTGTGTTGACTTAACACAGTGTTAGTACTACCTTTATCCTTTTCTGACCTGAGTGCTGTTCCATGAAGCAAGTTCAACATATGGGGTTTCAGCAAGGGTGGATTGAGTTATTTTGGGGCTGTAGGCAAAATATAGGAATGAGGCCCTTATTTTAGTGTTTTAATGGTGATGTTTACATTTTCAGCATACATGATTTAGCATTAATAATTAAAAATATAAATAATTTGCAATGTTTTCCACAGGATATTGTGAGACTACGGTGGTGGATCTTGGACCCACTAGGAGGGCCTGGGGGCATTCTCCCCATAAGAAAATTTAGTAAGAAAATTGTGTACATTATAAAGTTAAATGCATCAATGTGGTCCACTTTGAGAGCAAAATTAAGAAGCTAGACCTATGGAGAACTTTGCATTCTTGTAAAGAATTGTGTGCTCTACTAGTAGTTTGATCATGACATTGGTTGTATAGATATGAATGGTGATGACACGGTAAACAATTCACACCCATAAAGCCTGGTAAACGAGAGAGAGTTTAACGTAGTTCACAAACTTGACTAGAGCAAACAATTGAGGCATCAAAGAAATGGAGCATAAGTGGTTACCTGTGTTGAACTGGTTTACTTTTTTAGAAAATATAAATATATACTGGATGAGGAGGACATGGTATTGATCACCTCTCCCTACGTCCCTATTGGAAAACTTTAATTTCCTGGGCTTTAAGTAAAAGAGTTCTAATGTCCTTTTGTGCCTGACTTGGAGTGAGAGATGCTGTGCCATTATTATGAGAAGTGTAAAAATATTTTAGTTCATTATGAAACTGTGGCTGGACAAATTAGTCTGTGACGGGCCGCCATAGTCTAGGTAATTAATGGGAAACACTGAATTTGCATTTTTAGGGGGCCCTTGGCTTCTGGGGGGGGCAAGGTGGTTGCCTACTTTAGACTAGTGCTAAGTCTGCCTCTGGGTTTCAGTATGGTTCTCAGATTCACTAAACTAAGCATTCTCATGACACAGTTTCATAACTCGTTAAGTTGAACCAGATGTTCCTCATCAGGTCCTGTGGGCATTCACCTTAAAAAAGGGAAGATCTCACACTGGTTCAAATGCTTGTTGAAGCTGGAGTTGGACTGGATTTAGAATGTGTATTTTATGGCACAAGAGCAGATTGTAATAATACTTTTGTTTGAAAAAAATCTAATATATAATAACAGCAAAAAGCAATACTTTCACTGTCACCAAGGCAAGTGACAACAAATAGTCAACTGTGTAAATGAGTAAGTTGTAGATGTTTTTATTTCAATTCACATGACACTTGAGGTAAAAGCAATTGCAATTGAAATAATTAGCAGTGCATTTTTTTTCTAATTACAAATGTAGTCCAAACTGTGTTAAGGAATCTTGGCAGTAGATAAGAAAAATATATATATATTAGGTAAGGAAATAAGGAAGATAAAAATTATATTATACAAACTGGTACAGTGCTGTGAAAAAGTATTTGATTTCTGATGTCTTCTGGTGCTGTGTATATCTCATACTAAATTGTTTCAGAAATTAAAACCAAATCTAATATAAATCATGCAACCTGAGTAAACACAAAATACAGTTTTAAGATTATAATGCTATTTACTGAAGCAAAAAAAGTTATCCAATACCAACTGGGCCTGTGTGAAAATGTATTTGCCCCCGTAGTTATTAATGCCTCAGATCTATGAAAGTGCATTGATAATGGGGTTCAGCTGAACTAGACACAACCAGACCTGATTACTGCAAACCCTGTTCAATCACATCTACACTTAAATAGAACTTTCTCAACAGCATGTTGTTGGTTAAAAGTTCTCACCCAGTAACATACTACAACAAAGTTTAAAGAAATTCCAGAAATGATGAGGAAGAAAATGATTGAAGTACATCAGTCTGGGAAGGGTTACAAAGCTATTTCAAAGGCTCTGGGACTCCAAAGAACCACAGTGAGAGCCGTTATCTCCAAATGGAAAAACAGCACGGTAGTGAACCTTCCCAGAAGTGTCCGACCTTCCAAATTTCCTCCAAGAACACAGCGACGACTCATCCGGGAAGTCACAGAAGAGTCGAGGACAACATCAAAGGACCTACAGGCCTCTCTTACATCAATAAAGGTTACTGTTCATGACTCCACGATCAGAAAGACACTGGGGGAAAACGGCTCCATGGAAAAGTGGTGAGGTGAAACCCACTGCTAACCCAGAAGAACATTAAGACTCGTCTGAATTTCACCAAAACACACCATGATGATCCTCAAACCTTTTGGGAGAATGTTCTGTGTATTGAGGAGTCTAAAGTGGAACTGTTTGGAAGACAGGGGTCTTGTTACATCTGGCATAAACCAAACACCGAATTCCACAAAAAGATCATCATACCTACGGTCAAGCATGGTGGAAGTGTGATGGTGTGCGGAGGCTCTGCTGCTTCAGGGTCTGGGCAACGTGCAGTAATTGAGAGAAACATTAATTCTGCTCTCTAACAGAAAATCCTAAAGGAGAATGTCCGGTCTTCAGTCCGTAAGTTGAAACTCAATGTCACAATGGAGAGGCGGAGACAGATGCAAGTGTAGTTGAAACAATTTATTCAAACAAAGTCCAGCAAATAATTCCTATTCGAAAGTCAGATTCAAAATCAAGGCAGGCATAAAGGGTCAGGGGATCAGCAAACAGGATATCGTAGAAAGAAAAAAAACAGAATACAAAAACCAAGAAATGATCAAAGTCAAAAACCAGAACAGTGATAAACAATAGCTTGATAAGTCAGAGTATGCACAACTGGGCGTATGATTGGCAACAGCTCATTGTCATTAGAACTTTGGAGAATGAGAGTGTGCCGGTGTGCGGATTTGGGAGTTGTAGTCTGTGTCTGCCATGTTTGTAGCTGCTGGTGTATTCTGGGAATTGGAGTTCAAAGATGGAATAGACCTGACAATCAAGCGCAACTGCATTATACAGCAAGACTTTGATCCAAAGCATAAGAGTAAGTCCACCTCTGAATGGCTCGAAAAAAAGCTAAATTAAAGTTTTGGAGTGTTCTAGTCAAAGTCCTGACTTGAACCAAATGAGATGCTGTGGCATGATCTTAAACGGGCAGTTCATGTGTAAAAACCCTCCAGTGGCCGAACTAAAGCGGTTCTGCAAAGAACAGTGGGCCAAAATTCCCCCACAGTGCTGTGAAAGACTGATCTCCAGTTATCGGAAGTGTTTGGTTGCAGTTATTGGCACAAGCAGATTTTAAGTTTAAGGGGCAATTAGTTTTTCACATGGGTGATAGGTGTTGCATAACTTTTTTTTGCTTCAATCAAAATAAATAAATAAAAAGAAAGGTGTTTGCTCAGGTTGACTTGGTTTTATGTTGTATTTCGATCTAAAAGTATTTAGTATGAGTTATATTGTCAGAGTAGTCCACTGTCTGTGAATGAAGTTTTAGTGTTGTGTCTTTGAAATTGCAATAAAATCTGCAGCCACACTTCAAACTAATAGTCTCAGTTCCACCACCAGCTCATACCATCCTTTCAACCCACAAACTTAATTAGTGCCCTGAATTTTATTTTATTCATGAGCATCCAGTTTCACACACTTGCATGGAATTTGTTAGGCATATGGGTCGTATGGGTCCTAATGTAATATTAGTTTAATGTAACCGTTCCAGCAAACGTTTAGTTGTGTTTCACTGTCGAGTCGGTGAGATCACAGAGACTGTTTGAATGAATTTGTTTCATAAGTTTTATTTTTTTATTTACTCCATGCAGAACATTATTTCTTTGTGTGAAACAGAAACACAAGTATTTTTGCTTTTAATCGGTAATCTGAGTTTAGTATGTGAGTGATGTCATGGCCAGTTGGAACGGCCTGTGACTAGAGAGAGCCAGGTATGTTTTTACAGCTCTCTGTAACAAAGGGTAAAAATGTGTTATATTAAGTGAGAATTAGAGTTAGTACCAATTACAGAAGTGTTATAAAGCTGGAATGAGTGTAGAGTGTGCGTTTAGAGCATGCCTTTTCCCAAGTAATATGAAAACATCATTCAGTGCATAGAATGTGTGTAGTTCTCAGTTAAACCTCAATAAAGATGTGTTTACAGTCATATGTGTTCCCTAGACAGTCGATGAACTTGAAGGTACTGTGTTAATGGGGCAGGGCTAATATGTTTTCTCTCATATACCCTTCAGCTGAAAGAACACTGATCTGAGCTGGTGTGTGTGTTTCCACTGTCCTGTGTTTAATAAACTGCAGGTATGCAACATTAAAAAAACTCTATTTCACATAATTGAGACATACTGAATGGAAATGATTTTTTTTCCCTGTAAGTAGAATATCAATGTAAATTAATATGTATTGGTGGATTTATTTTATTTTATAACTGAATAGTGTGTTATGTGGCTGTGTATACAGTATTCATGTGAAAAATATGTGTGAAGTCTGACACAAAAACAGATTGTTTATTATATAATAGTATTTATTGAAAAGAACAGCGTCTCGGGAACAGCCTGTGACTGGAGAGAGTCAGCCAAGAGAACACTGATCTGAGAGTGTATGTGTGTTTCCACTGTCCTGTGTTTAAAAAACTGCAGACGTGATTGGCCAATGAGGGTGGTGTTAGTGGTTCATCCACTACACAGACAGAGGAATGTTACAATCACATCCAGCAACTCTTCCCAACAGCAAGTCAATCATTTTGTATTTTGTGCATTTGAGATGTACCGCAGTTTTAAATTCTCCACCTAAGTAGTTCATCAGATTCAAACCAGATGTGGGCAGTATGATGTCATGCCATGTCATCAATTGACAGGTCACACAGTGCAAACAGGCTCATCAGATTCATCATAAATTGGGTCAGCATGGTGTCCATATATCCATGATGCAAAATGCGGAAGAATATTTGATATTATGTAAAATATGGCAATGTTGAGACAATCAATTAACACATTTGGCAATGCAAATAGGAAGGAATGCCACTGTACATGGTTCAATGTGGCTCAAATCTCTTTTGTTTGTTTCAGTGATATAAGGTTTACTTGCTTCATAACAAATTTGGTCTGCATGATATCAAGTAAAAGTTGTTAATTTCACACACATTCTGTTACATTTATGATTCGATATTTAACTTGATTTGTGTAAGTAGGTCTATACCGGATCTGTGTGGAACACCCTGGTTAACTGGGACAGTGTGTGATCTAAATAGACCTCTAGAGACAAGATGGAGACTGTCACACTGATACGATTCAGGTCACTTTAAATCAGCACCTGGATGTCCGATATATTTCAAATGTTTATGAAAATAGGTACTTAATCAGACAAAAGATTTGTTCCTAGGACCAGAGCAGTTTGAGTTCTGTGTCCAGATCTGATAGCAAATTAATTTATTGATTAATTAATCAGTAAATCAGTCAGAAAGTGAAGTGAGAGAGAGATTTACATGAAGACGGCCGAGTGATCCTCTTTCTCCCAGAATAGAGCAGCACTTTCACCAGATGTTCAACTTCCTTCAGCCAAACTCACTGAAGCACAACACACAGCACTGAATCTACAGCTAAACACACTCTCTCATCACACTGATAATGACTATTAACTCTAATAAAAGAACACACAATGTCCAAAATGAAGCTTTATTTCAGCAGAGCAAAACTACAGGAAGAGCAACAGGACAGTGAAGAGAGTAAAGACAGAAATGTCAGCATTGTGTAGAATTGAAACTCTATTGTAGATGGATGTGTAAGCAGCTCAGTGTTCAATTCTATCTTGGAGCTGTTAGACTTCACACTGGCTCTTTCTGAACGTGACCGGATGATCGACGTTGTCATGGGAGACCTTACAGACAAACTCCTCCCCCTTTTCCCAGACTGCTTTGCTGAGGGTCAGGGTGCTGCTGCGTGTGTACCCGTCCTTCTTCTGTTCTTCTGCGCTGGTCAGAACCCCGTCCTTCACCTCTGAGCCGTCCACTGTCCAGCTCACCAGCGCCCCCTGTGGAGAGTAGGCAGACAGCAGGCAGAGCAGCGAGGCCGATCCCTCAGACAGCTGCAGAGAGGAGGGAGGGAGCAGAGACACGGAGGGCTTCACCGTGGGACCGGCTGGAGACCACAAACACACAAGAAACACACATTTACACACGCTTACACAACATTTACTCATCACTGCTGATTCACATTACTGCAGTTCAGTAGAACTACTCAGCAGGAGAACATTTACTAGTCACTCGTTATATTGTGGAGCGACTCGGACTTTGATCAGATTTATTCTGGGAGTGTATTCCAGTCCTCCTAAGTTGTTCTGCTACTTTTACATGTAGTCCTACAGTAAAATAAAGACACTGATGATGTAAATACACTGATATTCCACAGAATCAGGGCTGGAAAATACAACATCACACCTTCCCTTTGAGTTTCCTGATAACAAGATTTACTCGATTAGAAATCACATATCTGGCAAAAAGTCTGAGAAATCAGTCCAGTGATGGAAATAACCACATCACACCACATCCACCTTTCTACACACTGTTTATCTTTGTTTGGAGATTCAAAATCAGTACATCAGTGAAATGATAGAAGGCTAACAGACACAGGATTAAGTTTTATACCATGTCCTTCACAGCACACAATATGAACTTAAGAAGCTGTGAATGTAAAAGTGCTCCGTTTACTGAGGAACACACTGCGTACTTATTCAGCTAACAGCTCACTCCTCATTTATTCTTTCTTATAAATTATTTTTATTTTACTGTCAGAGTTTTTTAAAAAAAAACACCTACATTCATTATCATTAAGTACAAATCCATAATAAATAAATAAGTAAATAAATAAATAAATAATTTAGTGAATTTATAATGCCTACATTATTTACTTACTGGGGTTCAACACAAACATAAACAAATAAAATAAACAATTTTCTTTTCGTCTAAACTTTATTCAATATTCTGAGTAACGATGAAAATAAAAATATAGAATTTTAAATAAAGGAGAGAGACTTACTGACGATGAGTTTGGTTCCTCCACCGAAAGTCCACCACAGTGATACATTCTAATGAAACCGTCATACAAAAACCTCTGTTACACTACAGTGACCACACACACACACACACACACACACACACACACACACACACACACACACACACGCACACACACACACACACACACACACACACACACACACACACACACACACACACACACAGTTGTGGTGTTTGCATATGTGTGCTGTGTCAGTGCTGCACACACTTTAAGAGCTGTAGTGCTGATCAGAGTGTGTTCAGTCCTTTCAGAGCCACTGACACGCAGCACAATGATGATGGTACTGATTCTACTGCTGGGGACACTGGGACTCCTCGCTCACCGTGAGACTCTCTCTTTACTTTTATTATTCATACACATCATCACATCACTCTCACACTCATTACTACATTTGTTGACATTATTTTAACTCTGCATCCATTTCTTTAGAGTCCTTTGGGGAAATCGTCCTGACTCAGTCTCCAGGATCTCAGTCTGTTTCTCCAGGACAATCTGTTACTCTCACCTGTACATCCAGTCAGGGTGTTAGCAATAACCTCAACTGGTACCTGCAGAAATCTGGAGAAGCTCCTAAACTCCTGATCTATTATGCATCTAACCGTCAGTCTGGGATTCCAGATCGTTTCAGTGGCAGTGGATCTGGTTCACAGTTTAGTCTTAAAATCTCTGGAGTTCAGTCTGAAGATGCAGGAGATTATTACTGTCAGCAGGGTAGCAGCTTTCCGTACACACAGTGTTATAGCGCCGTACAAAAACCTCCCTCAGCTGTAGAGGAAGTGCTCTGACTCAGAAACACGCACTGATCTGAGAACAGCTGCAGAGCTGCTAAAGCTGCACTCCACTGAACATCATCAAACGTGCTGATGTTTAAAACATAATCATTCCTGAAAAGCAGAAAACTCTTCATCAGCTGTTCCTTCTGTGATGAGAAATCAGCTGATGTGTGTAATGGTATATGATGATTTCCACCTTCTGCTAAGAGGAGCAGTGTCTACTCCACACTACTGTAACACACAATGTAGTGCAGGATCTTTCAATAAGACTCAACATTCATTTCTATATTATTCTCTATTTCAATATTCATTTTCTCATCATCTGTAAAGTTTAACCACCAAACAGTCTCCTTTTCTACCCCATAGAAATAAAACTCAATTGAATTGAACACCTGAAACACACATGACCCGAGTTCCTGCTGAAGGAAAAATCACCACAATAGAACATAAAGCTTCATTTGACTGAAGATAAATGTGAAGGCAGTTTGACGCAGGTCTACGTGATGATGTAATGACTGTATTTATGGTGTCGTTTAAAACATCTGTGCCTAGAAAGCTCTTGCTTCCTTTCCCCTGATTATATTCTGAGCTAAAAGAGCAGACGATCAGCTCCTGTCAGAGCACCTGGCTGATAAAAGATCAATCTACTTAGGAAGCAAATAATGAAAAGCTTTCGTCATTGCAGATCCATAAATCCAGCTGTACACTGCAGAGAGTCTGCAAAGTAGCCGATCTGCTCCATAATCTTCATCACCTGGAAAAGAGTTCTGTTCTAACCTGTAGACTAGAGATCTAGGTCTGTATCTTCAGGAGGTTCAGACTGTAGGAAAGGGGCTGATGGGAGAAGTGCTTGGATGTTCTACAAGGCTGTGGGTAACTTCCTGTCTCTATCTAAACAATCTATGACTTTACTGGTTTGAAACATAAAGGTTTTATTTGTCAGAAGTTGCTTTATAGTCCCGTGTGTTAAATGCAGAAATAATGTAGAACATCTGGATCTGGTAAATGAATCAGAATTGATTAAATCTTTAATAAAAGACGAGGACACACACACCGGGCCTCATTTATCAATCCTTTAGTAAAGTTGTGTGTGAATGTTTGCACAGACCCGGGCGTCCTTCTTTTACACACTGCCGTTTCTTCTTAATTGAGTGACGAGTCATATTTATATTCATTTACGGATTTGTGTTGACTTGCGCTCGTTAATTATTTTCTTCACGTTTAAAATGTCTTTAATTGAAGACATGAAACAGCTGGTTTCACTAAAATCTCATTCCATGTGTTTGTACATTTGTACATGTGTGACTGAAATCAATAAGATCTATAAACCTGACAGCATCATCTGTATATAAAAGTGCAGTAATCCATGACAATTATACGGACATCAGCGAGGAGGTAAGGAATATTGTGCTGTTGTTGTGATTGTTCATTTCTGAAACGTTTTGTTCCTATATTCTGACTGAATTCTGGAGTTTATTTTCAGGACTCACCAGAAGATTCTGCTAACATCAGCATCCTTCCTGAAGCACGTGGCTCTGAGAAGATTGCACATGTACAGTCGGCCATGTTAGATGTTAGCAGTCCAAGAGGTTCCTGCCAGTATCTGCTCTGAAGGTGAAGAGTGGAGGACCAGGACGACCCCACTAACAAATCAAAAGCAGGTCATTAACTTGGTGGAGGACTTTCATTCCACTGGCCCACTCACCTCAGAATTCAGTGGAGCTCAATTCACAGCAGAGATGGAATCTGTTCTAGATAATAATACACTGCTTTTGTCCTTTGAGTCTCGGAGCATTGGGCACAGCAGGCTTTGGTTCTACAGTGATACAGTCATGGTACAAAACCCTCTGTTACACTACAGTGACCACACACCCACACACACACACACACACACACACACACACACACACACACACACATACACACACACACACACACACACACACACACAGACACAGACACAGACACAGACACACACACACACACACATACACACACACACACACACACACACGTTTCCATAGAGAGAGGTTCCACTTTGCATTAGCAGCTCATGCTTCAGCGCTCTGCGAGTGTTTATAGCCCTGTGACTTTAACACTTCATGACTGAGAGCTGCTGCTCAGCGACTTCACCCACAGCAACCATGAGTTTGATCAGCGTCTTCATCTGCACACTGGCCCTCTGCGCTCGAGGTAACACAATGTTTTATCTTCTCCTGTTCAGCTGACAAATCCATGTGAAGTAGGCCGACTAGATGAACTTCACACTCAACATCATTATTAATGTAGGGAACAGATTTCTTCTTCTTCTTTTTTTCAGGATCCAGAGGTCAGGTGACTGTGACTCAGAGTCCTGCAGTGAAACCTGTTTCTCCAGGAGACACACTCACCATCAGCTGTAAAACCAGCTCTGCTGTTTACCGCTGGAGTGATGGAGATGAAGATATATTCTGGTATCAGCAGAAAGCTGGAGAAGCTCCTAAACTCCTGATCTATTATGCTAGCACTAGAGCATCAGGTATTCCAGCTCGTTTCAGTGGCAGTGGATCTGGATCTGATTTCACTCTGACCATCAGTGGAGTCCAGACTGAAGATGCTGGAGATTATTACTGTCAGAGTCGACATGATATCAGTGGTAGCTGGGTGTTCACACAGTGTTAGAGCGTCGTACAAAAACCTGTGTGAGTGTGACTGCTGCAGCTGGGACCTACTGCAGGTGCTGAGGGGGACGATGTGATACAGCACAATCACACACACACACACACACACACACACACACACACACACAGACACAATCACAATCACACACACACACACACACTCACACACACACTCACACACACACTCACACACACACTCACACACACACACCCACGCAATCACACACACACACACACACACACACACACACACACACACACACACACACACACACACACACACACACACACACGTCCACTGCAGGATAAATTTGATGAAGGTGAATTTACAGTAAGTTTATATTATTGAGCTGGCTTTGCTGAATCATACAGCTGTGTATCATCAGCCTAGCAGTGGAAGCTAACAGCATGTTAATGGATCATTTTACCCAGAGGTAGCATGTACAGGGAAAAGCAGTGGGTGTAGAACAGAGCTGTCTCAGTACTGTGATGAGGCCTAAATACTGACTGAGACATTTCATGTATGTGATTCCTAGTTTATCTGCTGAACTACAAAGAGTTTAGTTGTGAATGGAGCTACATTATCTAGCACGCAGTGGAACGTTAACTCTAAACATTCAGTCACTTGATGGAGTTCTGTGGGTCAGAGGGTGAACCAATCAGAGTCCACATATCTGGGAGATGTTCAATCATTCTCAGTACAGTAGTGGATGTGATTGTACGCTTGATGCAGTAGTGAGTGAAGTGCATATATTATGACTCAGACACACTGTAAATAAAATGAGGTAGTGATTATAGAGATTTTCACATTAACAGGAGCAAAACTGTATCGCCTGAAAATGTCACTGATGTTCATGTTGCAACACAAAGCTTAGAAAAGAGAAAGTTCTACACCTCTCTGATCTCACAGCAGCTAATATTACACAAGAATCCTCTTTATCTGTGATCAAAATGTCCTTTTATTCCAGCTGCATGATCATTAACTATCAGGATTGTATTGTTTTTATTTGATAACACCTAGAGTATCGTTATAAATAATGGAGATGAACAGAAATCCAGATATAAATGATCAGATTTTGTTTAGTTTATCACATATTATTCACATGATGTCACGTGTGTTTGTTTAAGATCACATCTGCAATTTCAGGCCATAACATGTTGAAAAGCACATCCACATCACACTAACATTTCTTTAAAACACTACAATGTGAACTCTTTTCAGTACTTTTTATGAAACTGTATCCTGGCCATCCTGTTTTTGTGGTAAATTAGAGGTTTGCATTTTGCAGTGAAGCCTCTGTATTTCTGTTCATGTCTTCTGGGGACAGAAAGTCGTTGATAATTCCACATCTGCCTCCTGAAGAGTGTTTCTGATCTGTCCGACGGTGTATGAGGTTTTTTCTTCATTATGGTGAGAATTCTTCTGTCATCAGCTGTGGAGGTCTTCCTTGGCCTAACATTCACTTTATGGTTACGAAGCTCACCAGTTCTCCCTTTCTTCTTAATAATCTTCCGAACAGTTGATTTGGTAAGCCTAAGCTTTGGCCGATGTGTCTGACTGCTTTTTTCTCGATTCTCAGCCTTATAATAGTTTTCTTGACTTTCACTGGTACAAATCTGGTCCTCATGTTGACAAACAGCAGAAGCAGATGCCAAGGGTGACCAAAAGCCTTGAATCAAGACCAGATGCTGAAAGCTGAGAGTAGTGTGTATACCTACATTACTGAAACAATTAAACACACCTGAGTTGTCACGACCCCCAGGGCTATTCCACCATGTGCCACCCTGACTGTCCTTGTAGAACTTCTTCCTCTGTTTACTCATGTGGTTTTTATTTCCCTGGTTGGTTAGTGCTTTATTTAAGTTCCCTGTGGTTCTTCCTTAGTTCCTGGAGTACTCACTCATGTCAGGTTATGTTTGAGTTTCTGGTTTTCTTGTGTTGGTTCTGCTTGTGTTATTTGCACCATTTTTATGATTACTTTTTATGATTTTATGATTACCATTACTAAGAAAGCAATTTTTCTAAAATTTTTAATGAATACCAAAACAAAACAAGAACTATGAACATGCAGCAAAACACTAAGGCAATAATCAAACATTAACAAAGACCATGGACACAAAAACAGAACCAATAGCAACAAAAGATAAACGCAAGACCAGGAGTGCAATGCAAACTGTGGATATGTACACATAGGTGCTCGTTAAGTGAATGAGAATCAGGTGCTGATGGTCATGTGATGCTATGTGGTGCAGTGGCTGCTGGGAACTGTAGTCTGGGGTCCCTTCCGGGATATCCATGACAAACCCCCCTTAGCCCGTGGCTCTCGACCCACGTACCAAGTCCGCGATGGGGCACCGGATACCCAGACCAGAGGTCCCCAAGTGTTCCAAAGTTCCCTTGAATGTAATCTCTCACAAAACCACAAAGAGAACACTTAACGTGTTCACTGGGGAACGGATGTGGGAAGTTCTCTTCCATACCACAAAGATATGACACAATATCCCCACCCTGGTTGGGCATGGAGCAATAGCCACCCCGAAGCCAGCGAGGAGAACAAAGCACAAGGCAGGCCCCAAGGGGAAGTGATGTTAACCACAGAGCTAGAGGTAGAAGCAACGCTCTCTGCGAGGCCAGAGAGGGGAGTGAAGTTCTCCGCGAGGCCAGAGAGAGGAACGAGGTTCTCCACAAGGCCAGAGGGAGGAGCGAGGTCTTCCTTGGCCTACCATTCACTTTATGGTTACGAAGCTCACTAGTTCTCCCTTTCTTCTTAATAATCTTCCGAACAGTTGATTTGGTAAGCCTAAGCTTTGGCCGATGTGTCTGACTGCTTTTTTCTCGATTCTCAGCCTTATAATAGTTTTCTTGACTTTCACTGGTACAAATCTGGTCCTCATGTTGACAAGCAGCAGAAGCAGATGCCAAGGGTGACCAAAAGCCTTGAATCAAGACCAGATGCTGAAAGCTGAGAGTAGTGTGTATACCTACATTACTGAAACAATTAAACACACCTGAGTTGTCACGACCCCCACGGCTATTCCACCATGTGCCACCCTGACTGTCCTTGTAGAACTTCTTCCTCTGTTTACTCATGTGGTTTTTATTTCCCTGGTTGGTTAGTGCTTTATTTAAGTTCCCTGTGGTTCTTCCTTAGTTCCTGGAGTACTCACTCATGTCAGGTTATGTTTGAGTTTCTGGTTTTCTTGTGTTGGTTCTGCTTGTGTTATTTGCACCATGTTTTTGATTATTTAGCATTTTTCTTAGTGTTTACTTTCTAGTTTATTAAGTTCTGATAATCCTGGTTTCTAATGTGTCTTCTCCCCATGTTTGTCCCTTAAGTCCTTTTCATTGATCCTGTTCCCTGTGTTGTCTTCAATGAAGACGTTCTGCATCCGCCTCTCTGAGTTCTCCCCTGTTACATGAGTAATCACAAACACCTGTGCTGCCCAATCACTGTGGTGCCTTGGATCACCAATCATGGTGCCTTGAAATGGGGGGTTAAGTATTAAAAGTGCTGTAATTCCTACATGGTAAAACTAAAATGTATAAAAATATCCTTTATTCAAATCTGAGAATTTTAATAATGCAGTTTAACCACATGTGAAGTGTTTGAGTACAAATTTAAAACTGTGTACAGAGACAAATAAAAATAAATTATGCCTTTGTCCCAAACATTATGGAGATACTGTATGTGAAATAAATGAAATAAAAGGCAGTGTGTAAAAAGATTTGTCTGCACCCTGCACACAGACGCTGGGAAACTTTTAATTAATTTATATTTTATAGTTAAAGTAGATTAGGGCTTTCTAGCTCACTCTCCCTTTCTGTTGTGTCCATCTCATACATGCATCGCTTACACACATCTCATCAAATATGACCCTTTCTGCTTGTGTCTCAGCAATCTCAGCAACTCAGCAGTCTCTGCCCTCTTTGATAGTAAAAGATGGCCCCCAAAGGGAAGGGAGTGAGGTAGGATATTTACACTGTGTTAAAGGTCCAGCTATGCTGCAGGCTACAAATCTACAGTATCCAGGGGAGATTATCCACAGACGCAAGAGTGATACTTGGGTATAAACCTTTTTTTGGTGTGTGGCAGCATGATGGTGCAGTATGTAGTGTTGCTGCCTCACAGCTGAAAGTGTAAACCCCAAAAACACAAAGCCATTTCTCCAGTGGTTAGCAAAGCCAAAACATCAAACTAAACCCAACACTAACTCCACAAACAAAACTGCCTTCCCTAAACATAAAAAAAAAAAAAACATCCTACAAAATGGTTCCCACATCCCTTCCTATTTATACTGATCAATACTCCAACCAAATTCAAGGACAGTTTGTTGATTTTTTTTAACCATTACTAAGAAAGCAATTTTTCTCATTTTTTTTAATGAATACCAAAACAAAACACAAAACAAGAACTATGAACATGCAGCAAAACACTAAGGCAAGAATCAAACATTAACAAAGACCATGAACACAAAAACAGAACCAATAGCAACAAAAGATAAACACAAGACCAGGAGTGCAATGCAAACGGTGGATATGTACACATACAGTGAGGGAAAAAAGTATTTGATCCCCTGCTGATTTGTACATTTGCCCACTGACAAAGAAATGATCAGTCTATAATTTTAATGGTAGATTTATTTGAACAGTGAGAGACAGAATAACAACAAAAAAATTCAGAAAAACGCATGTCAAAAATGTTATAAATTGATTTGCATTTTAATGAGGGAAATAAGTATTTGACCCCCTCTGCAAAACATGACTTAGTACTTGGTTTAAAAACCCTTGTTGGCAATCACAGAGGTCAGACGTTTCTTGTAGTTGGCCACCAGGATTGCACACATCTCAGGAGGGATTTTGTCCCACTCCTCTTTGCAGATCTTCTCCAAATCATTAAGGTTTCGAGGCTGACGTTTGGCAACTCGAACCTTCAGCTCCCTCCACAGATTTTCTATGGGATTAAGGTCTGGAGACTGGCTAGGCCACTCCAGGACCTTAATGTGCTTCTTCTTGAGCCACTCCTTTGTTGCCTTGGCCTTGTGTTTTGGGTCATTGTCATGCTGGAATACCCATCCACGACCCATTTTCAATGCCCTGGCTGAGGGAAGGAGGTTCTCACCCAAGATTTGACGGTACATGGCCCCGTCCATCGTCCCTTTGATGCGGTGAAGTTGTCCTGTCCCCTTAGCAGAAAAACACCCCCAAAGCATAATGTTTCCACCTCCATGTTTGACGGTGAGGATGGTGTTCCAGGGGTCATAGGCAGCATTCCTCCTCCTCCAAACACGGCGAGTGGAGTTGATGCCAAAGAGCTCCATTTTGGTCTCATCTGACCTCAACACTTTCACCCAGTTGTCCTCTGAATCATTCAGATGTTCATTGGCAAACTTCAGACGGGCATGTATATGTGCTTTCTTGAGCAGGGGGACTTGCGCGCGCTGCAGAATTTCAGTCCTTCACGACGTAGTGTGTTACCAATTGTTTTCTTGGTGACTATGGTCCCAGCTGCCTTGAGATCATTGACAAGATCCTCCCGTGTAGTTCTGGGCTGATTCCTCACTGTTCTCATGATCACTGCAACTCCACGAGGTGAGATCTTGCATGGAGCCCCAGGCCGAGGAAGATCGACAGTTCTTTTGTGCTTCTTCCATTTGCGAATAATCGCACCAACTGTTGTCCCCTTCTCACCAAGCTGCTTGGCAATGGTCTTGTAGCCCATTCCAGACTTGTGTAGGTCTACAGTCTTGTCCCTGACATCCTTGGAGAGCTCTTTGGTCTTGGCCATGGTGGAGAGTTTGGAATCTGAATGATTGATTGCTTCTGTGGACAGGTGTCTTTTATACAGGTAACAAGCTGAGATTAGGAGCGCTCCCTTTAAGAGTGTGCTCCTAATCTCAGCTCGTTACCTGTATAAAAGACACCTGGGAGCCAGAAATCTTTCTGATTGAGAGGGGGTCAAATACTTTTTTCCCTCACTGTAGGTGCTCGTTAAGTGAATGAGAATCAGGTGCTGATGGTCATGTGATGCTATGTGGTGCAGTGGCTGCTGGGAACTGTAGTCTGGGGTCCCTTCCGGGAAATCCATGACAGAACCCCCCCCCCTTAGCCTGTGGCTCTCGACCCACGTACCAAGTCCGCAACGGGGCACCGGATACCCAGACCAGAGGTCCCCAAGTGTTCCAAAGTTCCCTTGAATGTAATCTCTCACAAAACCACAAAGAGAACACTTAACGTGTTCACTGGGGAACGGATGTGGGATGGTCTCTTCTGTACCACAGAGATATTACACAATATCCCCACCCTGGTTGGGCATGGAGCAATAGCCATCCTGAAGCCAGCGAGGAGAACAAAGCCCAAGGCAGACCCCAAGGGGGAGTGATGTTAACCACGGAGCTAGAGGTGGAAGCAACGCTTTCTGCGAGGCCAGAGAGGAGAGCGAGGTTCTCCGCGAGGCCAGAGGGAGGAGCGAGGTTCTCTGCGAGGCCAGAGGGAGGAGCGAGGTTCTCTGTGAAGTATGAGGGGTGAGCAACATCCTCCGTGGAGCAGGAAGGGGGAGTGACATATGGCGCGAAGCAAAGAAATGGAGCAACATCTTCAGCAGAGCATGGGGCAGTGGAACATCCTCAGCGGAGCATGGGGGGGAGCGATGTCCTCAGGGGCACATGGGGGCTGAGCGACGTCCTCAGTCGAGCAGAGAGGTTGAGCAATGTCCCCAGTGTAGTAGGAGGGCAGAGCAATGTCCGAAGTGGAGCCTGGCGAGGTGACGTCCGAGGTGGAGTAGGCAAAAAAAGCCATACCGGGAGGAAAACCAATGTCTTCAGCTGAACCGGGAAACTGAACAGTGTCCTCAGCTGAACAGGGTGGCTGAACAACGTTCTCAGTCGTCACGGCGGGCTGGACAAGATCCACAGTGGGGGAGGGAGGGTGGGAGATGGTTCCAGCCTGGTTGGAAGGCTCCTCCTTGGCATACCCCATGATGGAGTACATCATGTCGAGCCCCTCCCAGTTGGCTTGAATGAGGGAGAATCCTCCCCCCTCAGCTGTTGTCTTTCATACAGGTCCTCTTGAACTTTAAAAAAAACTGCCTCATCCATGTTAAGGTCTTGCATTCCGTCAAGGTTTGGAGGCAGAGATGGATGCAAGAGCAGATTTTCAGTTTTAATGAATACCAAAACAAGAACTATGAACAGACAACAAAACACTAGAGCAAGAATCAAACATTAACAAAGACTATGAACACAAAGACCGAACCAACAGTAATGAAAGACCAACACAAGACTAGGAGTGCAGCACAAACTGTGGCTGTATACACATAGGTACTCGTTAAGTGAATGATATCCAGGTGCAGGTGGTCATGTGATGAAGATGCTGTGTGGTGCAGTGGCTGCTGGGAACTGTAGTCCAGAGTCCCTTCTGGGATATTTGTGACACTAATCTAATAATAGAATACATACCCATGGCAAAAATAAAAGCTGCATGCCGCAATTCGAGGAAAACTGGAAACCATTTCCAACTTAAAATAAATACAGATTGATGCCATGTACATCCCTTAAATGTATGTATGTGTTTATGTATGTATGTATGTATGTATGTATGTATGTATGTATGTGTATATGTGTATGTATATATCATTATTTGCTTATTTGTTCATGTGTCTGCTCACTTACCAAATTATTATTGTTATAAAGATCACTATTACTGCTCTGGAGGAGCTGCTGTGCCTATCATTGTTATTATGATACTTCATTATTATAATTAGCCTATCACCTAGCATAATTAAAAATATATATATTAATTTTAATTGACTAGGGCTTGATCTGATGCATAAATTGAACATTTAATGATGGGTTTTGCAGTTGTGTGTTCCCAGTTGTCTGTCTCCAGTTTTTAAATCAGACAGTGATGGTGGCACTCCTCATCCTGAACTCGCTAACATACCTGGAACATTATGGGCTACATAAGGTCGAAGCAGGACAGGTAACATGTACACCGTTATCAAGCTAAAGTGAAGTATAGTCATCCTGTTTTCTGTAAAACAATACCCTCTGTCCTTATTATTCTAGCAATATTACAGCAAGCTGTGATTGTGCCAACAGTTCTGCTATATAATACACCCAGTAACCGATGTTTAAGGCTGGAACAGGATGGCATTTTACACAAAATTTGCAAAATCAATGAACTAGTCATCCCAGTAACTGCATTACTGTCTGATGTCCCTACTGTAACCTTTTCCATTCCACATGATAATTATTATTTTTCTGTCGTTGACCTGTGCTCAGCTCTTTTTCCACCGTGCCTGCATGTGAGAGCTCAAGGCCATTACTCGCCTGAACATTCCAAGATCAGTAAAATGCCTGGGTGCATCTGCCTCAGGGGCTGCGGACTCCCTTGTGGTCTACTCCTCTGTGGTCAGAGACTCCCTCGCATGCTCTCAAGGCCAACAGGACATGATTGGGGTCATCCTCCGCCCCATAACACACAACAAATGTTAAGCTTCCTGGATGTTATCAACTATGGTCTTCAGTGGATCACTGATTTCTCTTTCATGACAAAATCCTGAGAGTCGGGTGTTCTAAGGAAAAACCTGACACTGAATGGACTTATGCTCTGCACCTGTACTATGGCTGGCAAACTACAAAAAAGACTTTCTCTTATATATGACTGAGAGAGGGGGCGCCGCTGCAGAACATTTTTGACATGCGTTTTTCTGGATTTTTTTTGTTGTTATTCTGTCTCTCACTGTTCAAATAAATCTACCATTAAAATTATAGACTGATCATTTCTTTGTCAGTGGGCAAACATCCAAAATCAGCAGGGGATCAAATACTTTTTTCCCGCACTGTACCTAGGTGTGTTCGAGCCCAGAAGGGAATGGCCATACAAAGTGAGCACCTAGATTAAGTCCTAGGAGAAACGAGGATCAGATGATCAGAGGGGACGATCCAGTGGCTGACATCTCAGAAGAAAGAACAAGTCAACACGCGAGAGAGGGTCTGAAATGAAGGTAAGGGAGAACCAATGGCAGTCTCAGGAGATAGCAAAGAAGGTGGTCAGTCAGAGGTCGTACCAACAGAGCAGGAGGAAAGAAGGGCTCCTGTTGCTGAGAGCAATTCTGATGAGCCTAATACACCTGCTGAAGGAGAAAGAGGCCCAAGCAGACATCCCTTCCTGGACAACCTCAAGTGCTGAACCAAATGAATGCTCATGCTTACGAACACTATGCTTGATTTTTATGATAGGGAAAGGGAGACAGAATCTTTTACTCCTTTCTAGCCAATGGGAGAGGAGATGTTTGTTTCTGGTCTCCATAGCAAGTGGTTTTGGTCATTGGTAGATGGCTGATGTGATCATTCATTGATCACTAGTTAGTTTTAAAGAAGGGACTGGATTGTGAGATTACTCTCTTGAGGTAGGTGGGACTTAGTAAATCCCAGAGGAGGGAAATATATAGTATAGATAAAGTGCAATCAACGTGCGTAACTACAAAGTTTACTAATGTTTGGATATGTTCATAGGGTATAATCTGGTGTGTATAGCCAACAGTTAGAATTATTTGTGGGAAGCATTATCTAAATTCATAGTAGACTTGTTGATCAAGTTATAATCCAAGTGTACTGAGTTAGATGAATTCTGTGTCTAATTCTTTAGGCCTAATTGTTTTCTGTGTCAGTCCGTACCTCTGCACAGCAGGCATAATCTAAAACTATAAAACACTCTAACATTCTAAGTGTGTGCATTTAGAACCTTGTGTTTGTCTAAATCAGCTTCACTCTATGGCAATAAACACACAGACACATACCAGAACTGGGTTTTCAAACAAAGCTCTCTAAGCTTGCAAATCAGTGTCAAAAGAAAAGATGACTTCCAGGAGGAAGAGTACCAAGATGAGACTATAGGGTGAATTATGGGACAAAGTAAAAAACCCTGGTCTGGTAAAACTTTTAAAGAAAATACAACTGACAGCACATGTGCCGCATATATAAGGTATCATATGGATATGAATAATTAGTTAAGGCAATGGAGACTGGTTTGTTTCTAGAAAGAAAAGGTGAATGCCCCACCCAGGGATAATTTTACTGCTTCAGAGAGGTATATAAAGACATGTGTGTGTGTGTGTAAAATTCAGACCTTCTGCAGATCATCTCACTTTATTGTTTCAATAAAGTTTATTTAAATTTTGACATCTACAAACCCTCTGTCTCTGAAGTTTTTTGACTTAGGCTGAAAAGATTGTTTTCCACAACATTAACACCTACAATCATAATGATTTTTTTCTTTCTTTTATTTTTTTTACTTTCTGTATTGTTCTTGTTCTGTCACATCTTCCTGTCTTTTCTCTAATGTCAATTGTCGATTTCTCTACTGATTTTTATCTCCCTCACTGTAACATGAGCACTTAGTATTTGTCGGATGTAAATGTTCTTTTACTTCTTGGGGGCACTGCTGAGCTTCCAATGGAGTAGGAACTTGCGCTTTTCAGTCATACATTTGATTTTGACTTACTCTACTCCGTTTTTTGTTTGCACGTTTAACTTTGAACTACGTTAAAATGTCTGAAATAAACATGAAAACTCGTAGTCCTATTCAGACAGAACTGTGGCCTAGTGTATGCGCCACGTCCACAGCCTCGAGTGAATCACCTCCTTCCCCTGAATCCGCCTTGCCACGCATTGACCCCGACATCACCGCCCTCAGGCTCGAGTTGCTGACTTCGCTGAGGAAAGACATTTCTGATATTTTTAAAAAGAAATTCCAGGAGACTCTCTGGGATGCTCTGTCAACTATCAAGCTCAACCTGGAAGCCATGTTTATGTCTATTACTCACTGGATTTAATTATATTATAATCATTAATATGATAATAAACTCATGTGAAGTGCATTGATGTGTTTAGAGAGAGTGAAAGTGTTCAGTGTTTTGTGGATCTTTACAATAATCAATGTGAATGTGAACATACATGAGAAATGACAAATTAGGTATAATCAGTTTAATATAATTTAATACAATTTAAATCTGGATCTGATCAAACCGATATTCATCCTTATGTTTGGCTAAATTGTTCAATACTACACTTAAGTTAAATGGGAGAAAAAAATTATAATTCTTAGTCAGAAAAACACAGAAGATCATTTTCAGTTTAAATTCAGTGTCCAGTTCTGACACCAAGTAGGAACAGATGAAGGAGATGACGACTCTTCCGTACTATTAATGTAAAATAAGTGTGCAGTGTCAGTTACCTCAACCATAAATCCTGCAGTAAAGAAAGACATGAAAGCAGCTTCCTGCTCCACACCCAGCTAAACACACAGAGACAGTTTTAACCAGTAAAACTGAGAGATCAGTGAAGTGAGAGAGAGATTTACATGAAGACGGCCGAGTGATCCTCTTTCTCCCAGAATAGAGCAGCACTTTCACCAGATGTTCAACTTCCTTCAGCCAAACTCACTGAAGCACAACACACAGCACTGAATCTACAGCTAAACACACTCTCTCATCACACTGATAATGACTATTAACTCTAATAAAAGAACACACAATGTCCAAAATGAAGCTTTATTTCAGCAGAGCAAAACTACAGGAAGAGCAACAGGACAGTGAAGAGAGTAAAGACAGAAATGTCAGCATTGTGTAGAATTGAAACTCTATTGTAGATGGATGTGTAAGCAGCTCAGTGTTCAATTCTATCTTGGAGCTGTTAGACTTCACACTGGCTCTTTCTGAACGTGACCGGATGATCGACGTTGTCATGGGAGACCTTACAGACAAACTCCTCCCCCTTTTCCCAGAGCGCTTTGCTGAGGGTCAGGGTGCTGCTGCGTGTGTACCCGTCCTTCTTCTGTTCTTCTGCGCTGGTCAGAACCCCGTCCTTCACCTCTGAGCCGTCCACAGTCCAGCTCACCAGCGCCCCCTGTGGAGAGTAGGCAGACAGCAGGCAGAGCAGCGAGGCCGATCCCTCAGACAGCTGCAGAGAGGAGGGAGGGAGCAGAGACACGGAGGGCTTCACCGTGGGACCGGCTGGAGACCACAAACACACAAGAAACACACATTTACACACGCTTACACAACATTTACTCATCACTGCTGATTCACATTACTGCAGTTCAGTAGAACTACTCAGCAGGAGAACATTTACTAGTCACTCGTTATATTGTGGAGCGACTCGGACTTTGATCAGATTTATTCTGGGAGTGTATTCCAGTCCTCCTAAGTTGTTCTGCTACTTTTACATGTAGTCCTACAGTAAAATAAAGACACTGATGATGTAAATACACTGATATTCCACAGAATCAGGGCTGGAAAATACAACATCACACCTTCCCTTTGAGTTTCCTGATAACAAGATTTACTCGATTAGAAATCATATATCTGGCAAAAAGTCTGAGAAATCAGTCCAGTGATGGAAATAACCACATCACACCACATCCACCTTTCTACACACTGTTTATCTTTGTTTGGAGATTCAAAATCAGTACATCAGTGAAATGATAGAGGGCTAACAGACACAGGATTAAGTTTTATACCATGTCCTTCACAGCACACAATATGAACTTAAGAAGCTGTGAATGTAAAAGTGCTCCGTTTACTGAGGAACACACTGCGTACTTATTCAGCTAACAGCTCACTCCTCATTTATTCTTTCTTATAAATTATTTTTATTTTACTGTCAGAGTTTTTAAAAAAAACACACCTACATTCATTATCATTAAGTACAAATCCATAATAAATAAATAAGTAAATAAATAAATAAATAATTTAGTGAATTTATAATGCCTACATTATTTACTTACTGGGGTTCAACACAAACATAAACAAATAAAATAAACAATTTTCTTTTCGTCTAAACTTTATTCAATATTCTGAGTAACGATGAAAATAAAAATATAGAATTTTAAATAAAGAAGAGAGACTTACTTTTCACGATGAGTTTGGTTCCTCCACCGAAAGTCAACCACAGTGATACATTCTAATGAAACCGTCGTACAAAAACCTCTGTTACACTACAGTGACCACACACACACACACACACACACACACACACACACACACACACACACACACACACACAGACACACACACACACACACACACACAGTTGTGGTGTTTGCATATGTGTGCTGTGTCAGTGCTGCACACACTTTAAGAGCTGTAGTGCTGATCAGAGTGTGTTCAGTCCTTTCAGAGCCACTGACACGCAGCACAATGATGATGGTACTGATTCTACTGCTGGGGACACTGGGACTCCTCGCTCACCGTGAGACTCTCTCTTTACTTTTATTATTCATACACATCATCACATCACTCTCACACTCATTACTACATTTGTTTACATTATTTTAACTCTGCATCCTTTTCTTTAGAGTCCTTTGGGGAAATCGTCCTGACTCAGTCTCCAGGATCTCAGTCTGTTTCTCCAGGACAATCTGTTACTCTCACCTGTACATCCAGTCAGAGTATTAGCAATAACCTCCACTGGTACCTGCAGAAACCTGGAGAAGCTCCTAAACTCCTGATCAGATATGCAACTTCTCGTGAGTCTGGGATTCCAGATCGCTTCAGTGGCAGTGGATCTGGTTCACAGTTTAGTCTTAAAATCTCTGGAGTTCAGTCTGAAGATGCAGGAGATTATTACTGTCAGCAGGGTTACAGCACTCCGTACACACAGTGTTATAGCGCCGTACAAAAACCTCCCTCAGCTGTAGAGGAAGTGCTCTGACTCAGAAACACACACTGATCTGAGAACAGCTGCAGAGCTGCTAAAGCTGCACTCCACTGAACATCATCAAACGTGCTGATGTTTAAAACATAATCATTCCTGAAAAGCAGAAAACTCTTCATCAGCTGTTCCTTCTGTGATGAAAAATCAGCTGATGTGTGTAATGGTATATGATGATTTCCACCTTCTGCTAAGAGGAGCAGTGTCTACTCCACACTACTGTAACACACAATGTAGTGCAGGATCTTTCAATAAGACTCAACATTCATTTCTATATTATTCTCTATTTCAATATTCATTTTCTCATCATCTGTAAAGTTTAACCACCAAACAGTCTCCTTTTCTACCCCATAGAAATAAAACTGAATTGAATTGAACACCTGAAACACACATGACCCGAGTTCCTGCTGAAGGAAAAATCACCACAATAGAACATAAAGCTTCATTTGACTGAAGATAAATGTGAAGGCAGTTTGACGCAGGTCTACGTGATGATGTAATGACTGTATTTATGGTGTCGTTTAAAACATCTGTGCCTAGAAAGCTCTTGCTTCCTTTCCCCTGATTATATTCTGAGCTAAAAGAGCAGACGATCAGCTCCAGTCAGAGCACCTGGCTGATAAAAGATCAGTCTACTTAGGAAGAAAATAATGAAAAGCTTTCGTCATTGCAGATCCATAAATCCATCTGTACACTGCAGAGAGTCTGCAAAGTAGCCGATCTGCGCCATAATCTTCATCACCTGGAAAAGAGTTCTGTTCTAACCTGTAGACTAGAGATCTAGGTCTGTATCTTCAGGAGGTTCAGATTGTAGGAAAGGGGCTGATGGGAGAAGTGCTTGGATGTTCTACAAGGCTGTGGGTAACTTCCTGTCTCTATCTAAACAATCTATGACTTTATTGGTTTGAAACATAAAGGTTTTATTTGTCAGAAGTTGCTTTATAGTCCCGTGTGTTAAATGCTGAAATAATGTAGAACATCTGGATCTGGTAAATGAATCAGAATTGTTTAAATCTTTAATAAAAGACGAGGACACACACACCGGGCCTCATTTATCAATCCTTTAGTAAAGTTGTGTGTGAATGTTTGCACAGACCCGGGCGTCCTTCTTTTCTGCTCCGAAGGTGAAGAGTGGAGGACCAGGACGACCCCACTAACAAATCAAAAGCAGGTCATTAACTTGGTGGAGGACTTTCATTCCACTGGCCCACTCACCTCAGAATTCAGTGGAGCTCAATTCACAGCAGAGATGGAATCTGTTCTAGATAATAATACACTGCTTTTGTCCTTTGAGTCTCGGAGCATTGGGCACAGCAGGCTTTGGTTCTACAGTGATACAGTCACGGTACAAAACCCTCTGTTACACTACAGTGACCACACACACACACACACACACACACACACACACATACGCACACACACACACACGTTTCCATAGAGAGAGGTTCCACTTTGCATTAGCAGCTCATGCTTCAGCGCTCTGCGAGTGTTTATAGCCCTGTGACTTTAACACTTCATGACTGAGAGCTGCTGCTCAGCGACTTCACCCACAGCAACCATGAGTTTGATCAGCGTCTTCATCTGCACACTGGCTCTCTGCGCTCGAGGTAACACAGTGTTTTATCTTCTCCTGTTCAGCTGACAAATCCATGTGAAGTAGGCCGACTAGATGAACTTCACACTCAACATCATTATTAATGTAGGGAACGGATTTCTTCTTCTTCTTTTTTTCAGGATCCAGAGGTCAGGTGACTGTGACTCAGAGTCCTGCAGTGAAACCTGTTTCTCCAGGAGAGACACTCACCATCAGCTGTAAAACCAGCTCTGCTGTTTATAGTGATTATTTGTCCTGGTATCAGCAGAAAGCTGGAGAAGCTCCTAAACTCCTGATCTATTATGCTAGCACTAGAGCATCAGGTATTCCAGCTCGTTTCAGTGGCAGTGGATCTGGATCTGATTTCAGTCTGACCATCAGTGGAGTCCAGACTGAAGATGCTGGAGATTATTACTGTCAGAGTGTACATGATATCAGTGGTAGCTGGGTGTTCACACAGTGTTAGAGCGTCGTACAAAAACCTGTGTGAGTGTGACTGCTGCAGCTGGGACCTACTGCAGGTGCTGAGGGGGACGATGTGATACAGCACAATCATACACACACACACACACACACACACACACACACACACACACACACACACACACACACTGTGGAGGAGAACTAACACTCACACACACTCACAGGGGCAGTACTCATTCAATATTTAATGCTCTGTAAAGTGCTTAACCCTCAGACTTCTCAGCTCAGTTGCTTTGGATAAATGATTAAACATAATTTTTGTTGAATAATGAACACTTGTTCATTATTTAACACACAAATATATCTATAACTTAACTTTAATTTGTTACCATTTTGTAACCTTAGTATTTATTTGAGTTAACAATGAATAGGAAATGTATGTGAACTCCTTATCATACTGTATGTGGTTCTTCCCCAGATTGTTGACAAATTTGGAAGCCCATAATTGTATAAAATGTCTGTGTGTGCTGTAGCATCACAATTTCCCTTCCATGAAGACGTGGTTGGATATTATACCAGCAAGGGAGGGGGCGGGGAGATAAATCTGGAAAGGGATGTTAAAAACACAAACTGGCACATCTACAATTTTGTAACAAGGATTTTATTATTTTTAAGAGAGGTTTTATTGGTTCTGGTCATATTTCTTTATAAATACCAAATAAATACCTACTTTGATGTGTACATTCCCATGACAACAGAGAACATTCCACATGACAACTCTCCATCTTTTTGTTCCGCACCATCGCCCCCGACTCGAGTCTCCATATCCTTAACTCCACCGGGATCTCCTTCCGGCATGTGACTGGTCGATTCCGGTACTGGAGGAGCTCCTCTTATGGAGTACACTACATTGCATTGCTGGTTGCGGTATCCATTATCTTGGTCGAGGTGTCCTTTTACTTGCACACTGTTAAAAAATGGACTGGAAATTCAATTTAAACAATGAACAGGACAAGCTACAATCTACTGTAGCGGTGCTCAAGTAATCAAATATAGTAATAAAATTAAAAAAGAAAATTAAAGAAAAAGAGTCAAAGTAGGAAAGGGAGAGAGATCTGCTGTGCCGTGCTGTGTGCTGTGGTGCTGGAGAAATATCTTAGCAATATTTCTGAGATGAAAGAAGGATATCCTAGTAATATTATCAATATGAGCTGCATATGAAAGACTGGAGTCAATAATCACTCCAAGGTCTTTTACTGCTGCACATGCCTCCAGGGTCCAGTGTTCGATTCCCGCTGGGCCCCTGTGTGTGCGTAGTTTGCATGTTCTCCCCGTGCTGCGGGGGTTTCCCCCAGGTACTCCGGTTTCCTTCCCCCAGTCCAAAGACATGCATGGTAGGCTGATTGGCGTGTCTGAAGTGTCCATAGTGTATGAATGGGTGTGTGAGTGTGTGTGTGATTGTGCCCTGCGATGGATTGGCACCCTGTCCAGGGTGTACCCCGCCTTGTGCCCCATGCTCCCTGGGATAGTCTCCATGTTCCCCCGTGACCCTGAAGAAGGAGTAAGTGGTAGAAGATGGATGTGTAACCCTTATTACGAGGTAGTAAGAATGTACATAGGTGTAGTAGTCTAAAGTAGTCTTAGAGGTTATCAGTAATATGAATTTGGACCAGAATCAGAAGATGCTAAATTGTTAAGAGCCTGAGAATTGAAGGTCAATAAAAAGAATACCACGCCAGAATGACAGTTTGCATAAAGTGTATTAAATAAAGAGGGCTGATACATATATATTCAGAAACAGTTATGAAAAATAACAAAATAAACAATAAAGTGTGCACGTAAATAAATCCCCTTTTAAATTCCCTTGAGCTCAGTTCGTCCTCAGTTTCACTTGCCTTTGTTGACAAGATGTCAGTCACCAACGTTGGGCCCTTTTTAGTTCATGTTAGTGTTTGTCCTACCACCATGAAGATGAAGTAGATGATCCTGGCAATCCGTCTAAAGTCAGAGTCACAAACACGGTTGGCTCGCCACCCAGCCACCCGGACTGGGAATCTATGATTCTCTGGGAGAACGCCTGGAATGTGGGGATCTGTATCATTCCGTGGAAAGGATCCCCGCACGATGTTTCCAACTCTTTAACAAAACCTGACCGTTTTAGCAGAATTCACCGCCTTTAGCTCTGTGACAACAGTGGATTCAGGCACAGCTCTCTTTTACTCTCAAGTGGATAACGCAGCCTCCTATGCTCAGGTGCAAGCGCCAAAAAGAACGTGCCGAGACACTAACCTAGAGGTGTAACTGTAACAGATCCTAGCTGGCAGCTGATTGGTCAGCTCACTGCCTCATAGACTTCACCCATTTGCTCACTTACAAATCCATCAAAGATAGCAAGAAAATCAAAGTTAACCCTTTTGTGACTTGGTTAGACAGCTAAATAGTGTTTCTCATTATTAAGTCTGGGCTACAGATGGATGGATGGATGATGGAACAGAAAGACCATCCAGAGTTACTGTGAGATCAGAAAGATTACTTAATTGCATGTGGTCCTAGTACAAGTACATTTACATTTATTCATTTAGCAGATGCTTTTATCCAACGTGACTTACAAATGTGGAAGCACTTCTGTCTTGTCAGAATTTAGTAGAAAGAAGTTTATAAGCATCCAGTGTCTAATGTCCTTTACACATTCCTCAACTTTGGCTTTGCTGAAACATACAACTGCGTGTCATCAGCATAATAGTGCAAGCTAATTCCATGTTTATGAATAATTTTACCCAGAGACAGCATATATAGAGAGGAAATCAGTGGGCATAAAATAGAACCTTGTGGAACACCAAGCTGTACAATGGTGTTGGTCACGTATGCAGGTACTCATGGTGAAAATGTGACATCCCATCAATTTTACAAGGATTGTATTTATTTATCAATATGTTGCTATCCTTTGGTTGCCAATTGAAAAAATAAGCAAATAAAAGCAAATGTCACAATTATACTCATTTAAATCCATTTTTGTTGAACGTGCAGAAAAGATATAAAAATAAAAATCAGATGAAATGTAAGTTTCCTTTTTAGAAAATCATTCCAACATCAACAGGGTTAGGCACCGTTTCTATTTTTGTGTTAATAGAACAATGCCGTGTGTAGGCATGAGTGGAGCCATGCCAAAAGGGGGATACATTCAAAATCTACTTATACAGTGGGATTTTAGGATCCATTTTAGTCCATAGACTGTTCATGCAGAATCAGGGATAATATGGTATGTTCAAAACTCAGTTTTGTCTTGTTTCATTCTTCAACTCAGATTTGAGAATGGTTACTGTGTATATCACCTCACTTCAAAGTTAGCAGGCTGCTTGTCCCAAATACAAACCAAATACAACCGACTTTATTTTCTCTGGTACAAATGAAAACAATCAACTCAAAAAAATAAGGACAACTCAATTTTGTTGTTTAGTTGCCCATAAGCTCTCCATCAGGGGTGGGGTCCACCAGAATCTTTAATGGTATGGAGAGGGGTATTGTCAATGGCCTGCTCTCCACAGTAATCAAGGGGCACTTAGACACCTACTAGGTGTTTGATAGTGTCTGAGGGTAATCAGTATGGCTGAACTGATTTGATCAGACCACCAGCAACATGACACAAGATGAACATCAGACATATAGCTCAAACCAACCTGCTTGTGATTTATCGTATTAGACAGAACACACACCAGAGACTTTGGACACAGGTGAGCTTAAGCCAGTCCGAATCCCTGCATGAAACCTGTTATTACACCTGCTGTATACATGAGTGCATTCAGTGTTGTGGGTTGCATTACACTGTCTAACCCTACTCTGTTGCCAACTGTAGAGTTGCTGCCACAGCACGCTGGCAGGGCAAGAACTAGAAATCAGTGCACCACTGGCAAAGTCCATAGAGATGATCATAGCAAAAAGATTAGCAAATGACTAGCTAAATTCAGGGTGTAATGCTAACAAGGAAACATCTGTGATCATACATTTCTTACATTGCTGCTGATACACCTGAAAGACATCACTGGCTCCTGCTAGACCTGCTTCAATTTGCCTCAACATGGGATTGCATTATATCCTCCAACACCTCGACCATACAGGGACTAATGCAAGGATCCTATTTGTGTACTCCAGCTTGGCGTTTAACCCAGTCATCACAGATCACCTCCAAACTAAACTGATCCAGCTTTCTATGACCCACCTCCACCTGTCTGTGGATACTGAGCTTCCTGATAGAGACAGCAGCAGCAGGTGAGGCTGGGGAAATTCACATCACTCTACACATCAGTCATGGCCCTCATTCGGGATGGTGACAAGTCTGCTTACAGAGGCAAGGCTGAACAGTTAACTGTCTGGTGCAGTCAAAACAACCTTGAGCTGAAGACGCTCAAAACAGGTTGCTGTGGAACCCTGTACCATTATATGCTTGAAATATATAAAGCCCACATGCTGAGGTAGAAAGGAATACATGGAGGATAATGCAAGCTTTGAAGATCAGATCTCCAGTAGGTCTGACGAAAGTCACAAGCTGATGCAGATGAAGCAGATTAGTCTATATTAATGTAGGGGAACCTACAAAGTCTATTCAGTAAAGACTTTTATTTTGATATTGCGTTGACGTGAACACCGCCATTTTGTGTGAGGAGTGGCGTGGTGAGATAGACAGAATTAGAGCAGCGGCGAGAGTTGAGCTGAAGAGTTAACTTCGGGTATATCACAACGGTAAAAAGTTAAGTTTAGACCCGTGATGTATTCCAGAGCCACATTACGTTGTTTCTAAAAATCCGTTTGTCTTCAACAAGTCTGTCATAGAAGGCGAGGAAACAGGTTTTCCTTCGTGTTTGTGTGTGTGGAGCGGGGAAATAGGCTGTTAGCATGTAGCGAGTTATTTGCTATTGGAGTCGAATACTCCTGTGTTTGCTTTATGTTACAGCTTACAAGTTTTGTTTTGCTTGTTCAAAGGAATTCAGAACATAAGGAATTTATTGGATGGGCTCTTGTGATGCCCATCTTCTCGATTGGATCTCCGTTGGCCGGGATTGCAGCCTTGCTGAATCGGGCTGCAGCGTTGAGCGTGAGCACAATCGCTGGGGGTCATTGGGTGGAGAGACATTACTCTGCCATCCGCTGGACATCATTCAGCACCTCATCCAAGATACAAGAGTGCTGATGTACATTATGCTTCCCATTTTCAACTGAACACTGGTAAGCAAGTCACCATGTTTTCTTCTTAAGGGATAAAGACCAAACAGTTGAGTTGGAAAAACTTATTTATGGAACCATGACCACAGACTTTTTCTAAAAAGGATTCATACTCTCCTCCTATGTGTTCATGAACATTCTGACACGTGATTGGACTGTTTAGCATCGTGTTGGATTTGTGACCTTTGTTTCTATTTTGAGCTGAACTGACTCTCGTGAATTACTTCAGCGTGGTCAAAGAGGAATCCGGACCAATTGTTGTTTTGTTTGTTTACAGTTAAATTGAAATAGTCAAAGTTTATTTTAATTATTTTTGTTTCTTCAGTTTTACTTTGTTACAAATTCACCCATAGTGAATAAACACATTTGTTAGTTAAACTGAAAACTGTTAATGCTAATTCTGTCGCTTACTAAGGAGGGGGGTGTCTCTCTATCCTGCTACATCCAGGGAGGGTGGGTGCTTGTAGTTAACTATACTTACCTTGTTATCTATAAACACACTTCAGGTGGCTGCCGTGTTACAGAACAAATCCTGAAGCCCACCTCACCTCATCTTGAGCATCACTACGTTGCAACACGATAGGTACCAACATACAACCACAAGTTGTACAGAGACTAAAAGCATTGGGTGGGGGGACTAGGATCCTGTTGCTCACTCAGCCTTCCTTAGTTAAGTGGTGAATAATTCCCCCACAAGGGGTAGTACATTCCTTCCGCCACATTTAGGAGAAATTTAAAGATGTATGATGGAAATATTTTTATTGCAAATTGCTGCCTTGTATGTCACTATGAAACATTATTGAAAGGTCTTGGCAATAGGAGCACACACACAAGAAGGACGCCATTTTATCTATCTATCTATCTATCTATGTGTCTATGTATCTATCTATATATCTATTAATTGACCATCAATTAAAAAAAGGAGTTTGTTTTAACCAGGAAATCAGTCAGAAAGTGAAGTGAGAGAGAGATTTACATGAAGACGGCCGAGTGATCCTCTTTCTCCCAGAATAGAGCAGCACTTTCACCAGATGTTCAACTTCCTTCAGCCAAACTCACTGAAGCACAACACACAGCACTGAATCTACAGCTAAACACACTCTCTCATCACACTGATAATGACTATTAACTCTAATAAAAGAACACACAATGTCCAAAATGAAGCTTTATTTCAGCAGAGCAAAACTACAGGAAGAGCAACAGGACAGTGAAGAGAGTAAAGACAGAAATGTCAGCATTGTGTAGAATTGAAACTCTATTGTAGATGGATGTGTAAGCAGCTCAGTGTTCAATTCTATCTTGGAGCTGTTAGACTTCACACTGGCTCTTTCTGAACGTGACCGGATGATCGACGTTGTCATGGGAGACCTTACAGACAAACTCCTCCCCCTTTTCCCAGAGCGCTTTGCTGAGGGTCAGGGTGCTGCTGCGTGTGTACCCGTCCTTCTTCTGTTCTTCTGCGCTGGTCAGAACCCCGTCCTTCACCTCTGAGCCGTCCACTGTCCAGCTCACTAGCGCCCCCTGTGGAGAGTAGGCAGACAGCAGGCAGAGCAGCGAGGCCGATCCCTCACACAGCTGCAGAGAGGAGGGAGGGAGCAGAGACACGGAGGGCTTCACCGTGGGACCGGCTGGAGACCACAAACACACAATACACACACATTTACACACGCTTACACAACATTTACTCATCACTGCTGATTCACATTACTGCAGTTCAGTAGAAACATCTGGACACTTCGATGACCTTCAGCAGCATCTATAAACTCTACCCATAGACATAAAAACAGAACCCAACTCTAAATGAACAGAGACACATGGGGGGCTTCAATTCGGGAGCAGTTTCAGAATCAGAATCGGCTTTATTGCCGAGCGTGCTCACACATACGAGGAATTTGTCTGGAGAAACATCAGTCCATTTGGTTTAAAGTCCACTAACAAACAAAGAGAACATGTGGAAGCCATCAGCTTTAACTCCACACCATAATCCATCTTCTTTCTGATGTAGTGTTCACCCAGTTCTGTTCAGTACTGTAACTGCATCCAGTAGTCACACTGTATTCCAACACTGAAACACTCAGTGAGTGTATTCTGTAAATGTTCTGAACTCCAACAGAGACAAAACCGGAAACTCTGCAGCAGCACAAACGTGTTCCAGCAGCAGGAGAACATTTACTAGTTACTCTTTACATCGTGGACCGAGCAGAACTTTCATCAGATTTATTCTGGTGTTGATACTCAATGAAAATGAATCACTAGACGCTGAACTCAAGGTGAATTTAAACAGCACAAACATCTGGATTTATTCTCTCACTTTTAACGATGAAATATAATCATTACAATCAACACAAAAAATAAATGTATTTAAGATACTGATTTTTTACACACTAACCTTCATAACAAACATTTAAAATGATTAATTTTCAACTTTTCTAAAGTTTGTTCAATAATCAAATTAATAATAAAAATAAATCCATGAATTTATTCCATTTTAAATAAAGAAGAGAGACTTACTTTTCACGATGAGTTTGGTTCCTCCACCGAAAGTCAACCACAGTGATACATTCTAATGAAACCGTCGTACAAAAACCTCTGTTACACTACAGTGACCACACACACACACACACACACACACACACACACAGAGTTGTGGTGTTTGCATATGTGTGCTGTGTCAGTGCTGCACACACTTTAAGAGCTGTAGTGCTGATCAGAGTGTGTTCAGTCCTTTCAGAGCCACTGACACGCAGCACAATGACGATGGTACTGATTCTACTGCTGGGGACACTGGGACTCCTCGCTCACCGTGAGACTCTCTCTTTACTTTTATTATTCATACACATCATCACATCACTCTCACACTCATTACTACATTTGTTGACATTATTTTAACTCTGCATCCATTTCTTTAGAGTCCTTTGGGGAAATCGTCCTGACTCAGTCTCCAGGATCTCAGTCTGTTTCTCCAGGACAATCTGTTACTCTCACCTGTACATCCAGTCAGAGTGTTAGCAGTTACCTCCACTGGTACCTGCAGAAATCTGGAGAAGCTCCTAAACTCCTGATCTATAATGCAGCTTCTCGTCAGTCTGGGATTCCAGATCGTTTCAGTGGCAGTGGATCTGGTTCACAATACAGTCTAAAAATCTCTGGAGTTCAGTCTGAAGATGCAGGAGATTATTACTGTCAGCAGAGTAATAGCTTTCCGTACACACAGTGTTATAGCGCCGTACAAAAACCTCCCTCAGCTGTAGAGGAAGTGCTCTGACTCAGAAACACACACTGATCTGAGAACAGCTGCAGAGCTGCTAAAGCTGCACTCCACTGAACATCATCAAACGTGCTGATGTTTAAAACATAATCATTCCTGAAAAGCAGAAAACTCTTCATCAGCTGTTCCTTCTGTGATGAAAAATCAGCTGATGTGTGTAATGGTATATGATGATTTCCACCTTCTGCTAAGAGGAGCAGTGTCTACTCCATACTACTGTAACACACAATGTAGTGCAGGATCTTTCAATAAGACTCAACATTCATTTCTATATTATTCTCTATTTCAATATTCATTTTCTCATCATCTGTAAAGTTTAACCACCAAACAGTCTCCTTTTCTACCCCATAGAAATGAAACTGAATTGAATTGAACACCTGAAACACACATGACCCGAGTTCCTGCTGAAGGAAAAATCACCACAATAGAACATAAAGCTTCATTTGACTGAAGATAAATGTGAAGGCAGTTTGACGCAGGTCTACGTGATGATGTAATGACTGTATTTATGGTGTCGTTTAAAACATCTGTGCCTAGAAAGCTCTTGCTTCGTTTCCCCTGATTATATTCTGAGCTAAAAGAGCAGACGATCAGCTCCAGTCAGAGCACCTGGCTGATAAAAGATCAATCTACTTAGGAAGAAAATAATGAAAAGCTTTCGTCATTGCAGATCCATAAATCCAGCTGTACACTGCAGAGAGTCTGCAAAGTAGCCGATCTGCTCCATAATCTTCATCACCTGGAAAAGAGTTCTGTTCTAACCTGTAGACTAGAGATCTAGGTCTGTATCTTCAGAAGGTTCAGATTGTAGGAAAGGGGCTGATGGGAGAAGTGCTTGGATGTTCTACAAGGCTGTGGGTAACTTCCTGTCTCTATCTAAACAATCTATGACTTTACTGGTTTGAAACATAAAGGTTTTATTTGTCAGAAGTTGCTTTATAGTCCCGTGTGTTAAATGCTGAAATAATGTAGAACATCTGGATCTGGTAAATGAATCAGAATTGATTAAATATTTAATAAAAGACGAGGACACACACACTGGGCCTCATTTATCAATCCTTTAGTAAAGTTGTGTGTGAATGTTTGCACAGACCCGGGCGTCCTTCTTTTACACACTGCCGTTTCTTCTTAATTGAATGACGAGTCATATTTATATTCATTTACGGATTTGTGTTGACTTGCGCTCGTTAATTATTTTCTTCACGTTTAAAATGTCTTTAATTGAAGACATGAAACAGCTGGTTTCACTAAAATCTCATTCCATGTGTTTGTACATTTGTACATGTGTGACTGAAATCAATAAGATCTATAAACCTGACAGCATCATCTGTATATAAAAGTGCAGTAATCCATGACAATTATACGGACATCAGCGAGGAGGTAAGGAATATTGTGTTGTTGTTGTGATTGTTCATTTCTGAAAGGTTTTGTTCCTATTTTCTGACTGAATTCTGGAGTTTATTTTCAGGACTCACCAGAAGATTCTGCTAACATCAGCATCCTTCCTGAAGCACGTGGCTCTGAGAAGATTGCACATGTACAGTCGGCCATGTTAGATGTTAGCAGTCCAAGAGGTTCCTGCCAGTATCTGCTCTGAAGGTGAAGAGTGGAGGACCAGGACGACCCCACTAACAAATCAAAAGCAGGCCATTAACTTGGTGGAGGACTTTCATTCCACTGGCCCACTCACCTCAGAATTCAGTGGAGCTCAATTCACAGCAGAGATGGAATCTGTTCTAGATAATAATACACTGCTTTTGTCCTTTGAGTTTATATTATTGAGCTGGCTTTGCTGAATCATACAGCTGTGTATCATCAGCCTAGCAGTGGAAGCTAACAGCATGTTAATGGATCATTTTACCCAGAGGTAGCATGTACAGGGAAAAGCAGTGGGTGTAGAACAGAGCTGTCTCGTACTGTGATGAGGCCTAAATACTGACTGAGATTTTTAAATTGGCGCAATCTAATATATTTAGGAGGAGCATGAGAGGTTCTGATTTTCCAAATGCAGAATATAATAGAATGATCACTAAATCAATCTGAAAAGACACCAGGTTTAACTATCCTTTCTGGATTAGTGACCAGTATCAGGTCCAACAATTATGAGGACCGACGTTCCACTCTAGTCGGTTCATTGATTAGTTGAACAAAGTTTGTACTACCAATAGATATTTATCGTCAGAGGAAGAACGATCAAGCCAGTTGCAGTTAAAGTCACCAAGAATAATAATTTCTTCATACCAGCCTAGAGAATTTTTAGTTGACAAAATGCACAATGTAGAGGCTGTCGGAGCAGGTGGGGGCCTATAGATATTACCAATATCCAAATGTGTATTTTAATGAAAGATAACTTTGATAAAAAAGACTTTCAAAATCAACTGGGTCAACAGTAGCAGCAGCACATCCAGAGACAAGATTTACATCCACATATGTAGACACCCCACTTCCTCTAGATGGTCTATCAGCTCTATACAAAACATAATTGTCAATTTCAATATCAACATCAGAAATGTCATTATGTAGCCATGTTTCGGAGATGTTATGATGTTAGGTTTTGTGATGAGTAACCCAAACTCTAAGGAGATCAATTTTAGCAACAAGACTCCTGATGTTAATGTGAATGACCTTTAAACCTTTAACTAATTCAATAATACATGTAATAAAAAAACAAGAAGGTCAGAGGATCATATTGAAGAGGGAAGTGGGTGAGGGAAACATGAGCAGCAGTAGAGCCTAGACAAACTAGAGCAAAGACAAAAATAAAAAAAAAAACACAACAAAAGATGACCTGATCTCCAAAAGGCATAAAGTTTAAGATTAAACATTTTTTTCAACATTTGAAGCAAGATTAGTGTATTTGTTTTGTTTTTGTACAACTCTATAATAATAATAATAATAATAATAATAATAATAATAATAATAATAATAAAAAGTAAAGGCACATCATGTAAAAGTTTGGGCATCCCAAGAGAATTGAACTCTCAAATAACTTTGAAGAAGGTCTCAGACCTTAATTAGCTTGTAAGAGCTATGGCTTGTTCACAATCATCATGAGGAAAGGCCAGGTGATGCACATTTCAAAGCTTTATAAACACTCAAACCTTTTCCCAACAGTCAGCACCATGGGCTCCTCTAAGCAGCTGTCTAGCACTCTGAAAATTTAAATGATTGATGTCCACAAAGCAGGAGAACGCTAAAAGAAGACAGCAAAGTGTTTTCAGGTAGCTGTTTCCTCAGTTCGTAATGTAATTAAGAAATAGCAGTTAAAAGGAACGGTGGAGATCAAGTTGAGTTCTGGAAGACCAAGAAAACTTTCAGAGAGAACTGCTCATAGGATTGCTAGGAGGCAAATCAAAACCCCCCTTGGACTGTAGAAGACCTTCAGGAAGATTTAGCAGACTCTGGAGTGGTAATAAACTGTGACACCTGCACAAATACGACCTTCATGGATGAGTCATCAGAAGAAAACCTTTCCTGCATCCTCATCACAAAATTCACCATCAGAAGTTTGCAAATGAACATCTAACAAGCATGCATTTTTTTGCATTCATTCCTCTTATGGTCCGCCTTAGCTTCCTTGGCACGAGCGGCTCTATACAGAGCTCTATTACCAGACCTGAAGGCAGCGTCACGGGCTCTGAGGAGTGTGCGGACCTGTTTGGTCATCCAAGGTTTCTGGTTTGGGAAAACCCGAATGTTTTTGTCCACAGTCACATTTCCGATACAGAACTTGATATAGTCCAGTACAGTTCCTGTTAGTGTTTCTAGCTCCTGATGTTCAAATAAATCCAGTAAAAATAAACGGGAGGTGTGGCAGGGCATGCAAGACATCACAAACTACAGAAGCCGCAATGCGACAACAGGAGACCTGAGTGCGATTCTGGCAGAAGAGCTAAATTGTCACACGGTCTGTAAAAAAAAGTCTGAAGGTGGAAAGAGGATGGTTTCTACAACAGGATAATGATCCTAAGCACACCTCAAAATCCATAATGGACTACCTCAAGAGGTGCAAGCTGAAGGTTTTGGCATTACCCTTACAGTCAATAAAAATCTGATGCTTTCCCTCCAACAGAATGTGGAAGAGTTAACGTCACTAAAATTTGGCAATCTACCTTTCACAATCCATCTAACTGATCACATTTCTTCTTTCTTTTGCAGTTGGTACAGCAATAGATGCGGTGCCACGTTACACTTCCATCCTGAAGACCTTCAAGAAGATTGGCGTAATGTCTAAAGCCTTTGAAAAGCACAAGGTCAACAGAAATACTGTGGTATCCACCGCATCATTCGGAGAGGTTTTCTCAAATTTATCTGATAACGCACCCCCAAAAGAGACTTTGCTAAGCTTTACAAAGCGTTGTCAGTCTGTAAATGAGGGGGAACTGAAAGAAAGGATTGAAGGAATGAAGGCAGAGGGGGAACTTCTCCCTAAAAACAGTACTTACAACATACAAGAGGATGCTGAAAATGGATTAATAATGATCTAGATCTTTAAAGTTTTTTTTTTTTTTTTTTTTTTTTTGCATTCAAGGTAAACATGCCAGGGTTTTTCTTTTCAAAGATTATTTGTTTGAGCACTTAAATATCTTCCATATTACTGAGAATCTCTGCATTTGCAGATTGAAAGAAAATTCTATTTGTTGTTTAGGAGAACTTTAATTTAATCCATACAGTATTTCTGAGGTTCTACATACAGTACTGGGATTTTTCTTTTGGTTCTGTAAATGGGTTCTGTATTTCTCCATATTTGGAGATTTCTGTTCCATTTCTATTCAGTGTTTATTTGTTTTTTAACAGCACTTTAAAAGTATTACAGATTTTTTTCAGGATCTCCATATTGGGAGTGTATTTTGCTATTCAAGATTAATTTGTTAAGAGCACTTTAAATGTTCTTGTATGTTGTTCTTGTACAGTATTTGCCAACCAGTTTTATTGTATTAAAGAAGTTTGTATGGAAGTACAGCGGCTGAAGTTTTTACGGCTTGTCTATGAGGATTGGACAGTTAACTCAACGGGGATGGAACCTTGTAACCATCTGTCCGTCACTGAAATGGTAATGAACATGACTGATATCTCAGACTTAAACATATCAGCTCCAGTCAGACTCTCAGAGCGCTCAGAGCTGCAGCAGACACTCAGAAACTGAGAAAAACTTTGAGTGCGACCTTTTCTCCACAGAACATCACCTGGACACTACCATCACTCTTCTTTTAATAAACCTGTAATTTCCCACCCATGATATTTCTACTTTACAGCACATTTCTTCTTCTGGGGTTTTACACTCACTTCAAGCTCTCAACTGCAAAACTCCTCCAGATGTTATCATATTAACTGGGGCTTTTCTAAAAGGACGTTTGGGCTCCAGACCCTGAGTGAAATGTGTCTTAGTGTTTAAATAACCTCAAAGTGACCAGACCCTGGTGCTACACAGAGCCACGGTGTAACCCTAAGCATTACTTCATTAAGGAGCTTAAAAACCATGACCTGCTGCTTCTCCTCACCTGTGACTGATGGTGCACCACCTCAAGAACATGCAGAGGACATCATTTTAACCATATCGTTTTTACTGTTTAAGTAGCCATTCAATCCTGCTGGCTCCTCCACTCCACTGCATAACACCGCTGCCAGATTTTTGCAGTCTGTTGTGTCCACACAGTACAGTGAGGGAAAAAAGTATTTGATCCCCCGCTGATTTTGTACGTTTGCCCACTGACAAAGAAATGATCAGTCTATAATTTTAATGGTAGGTTTATTTGAACAGTGAGAGACAGAATAACAACAAAAAAAATCCAGAAAAACGCACGTCAAAAATGTTATAAATTAATTTGCATTTTAATGAGGGAAAAAAGTATTTGACCTCCTCTCAATCAGAAAGATTTCTGGCTCCCAGGTGTCTTTTATACAGGTAACAAGCTGAGATTAGGAGCACACTCTTAAAGGGAGCGCTCCTAATATCAGCTTGTTACCTGTATAAAAGACACCTGTCCACAGAAGCAATCAATCAATCAGATTCCAAACTCTCCACCATGGCCAAGACCAAAGAGCTCTCCAAGGATGTCAGGGACAAGATTGTAGACCTACACAAGTCTGGAATGGGCTACAAGACCATTGCCAAGCAGCTTGGTGAGAAGGGGACAACAGTTGAAGCGATTATTCGCAAATGGAAGAAGCACAAAAGAACTGTCGATCTCCCTTGGCCTGGGGCTCCATGCAAGATCTAACCTTGTGGAGTTGCATTGATCATGAGAACAGTGAGGAATCAGCCCAGAACTACACGGGAGGATCTTGTCAATGATCTCAAGGCAGCTGGGACCATAGTCACCAAGAAAACAATTGGTAACACACTACGCCATGAAGGACTGAAATCCTGCAGCGCGCGGAAGGTCCCCCAGCTCAAGAAAGCACATATACATGCCCGTCTGAAGTTTGCCAATGAACATCTGAATGATTCAGAGGACAACTGGGTGAAAGTGTTGAGGTCAGATGAGACCAAAATGGAGCATCTTTGGCATCAACTCAACTCACCGTGTTTGGAGGAGGAGGAATGCTGCCTATGACCCCTGGAACACCATCCCCACCGTCAAACATGGAGGTGGAAACATTATGCTTTGGGGGTGTTTTTCTGCTAAGGGGACAGGACAACTTCACCGCATCAAAGGGACGATGGACGGGGCCATGTACCGTCAAATCTTGGGTGAAAACCTCCTTCCCTCAGACAGGGCATTGGAAATGGGTCGTGGATGGGTATTCCAGCATGACAATGACCCAAAAAACACAGCCAAGGCAACAAAGGAGTGGCTCAAGAAGAAGCACATTAAGGTCCTGTAGTGACCTAGGCAGTCTCCAGACCTAAATCCCATAGAAAATCTGTGGAGAGAGCTGAAGGTTCGAGTTGCCAAACGTCAGCCTCGAAACCTTAATGATTTGGAGAAGATCTGCAAAGAGGAGTGGGACAAAATCCCTACTGAGATGTGTGCAAACCTGGTGGCCAACTACAAGAAACGTCTGACCTCTGTGATTGCCAACAAGGGTTTTTCCACCAAGTACTAAGTCATGTTTTGCAGAGGGGTCAAATACTTATTTCCATCATTAAAATGCAAATCAATTTATAACATTTTTGACATGCGTTTTTCTGGATTTTTTTGTTGTTATTCTGTCTCTCACTGTTCAAATAAATCTACCATTAAAGTTATAGACAGATCATTTCTTTGTCAGTGGGCAAACGTACAAAATCAGCAGGGGATCAAATACTTTTTTCCCTCACAGTATATCAGAGCTCAATCCCCTACTGTCTCCTCTACCTGATCTCCGGTACCTGTCCAATTTTAAAATACTGACCCTCTGCCCAGTTCCCTTAGCAGAACCTCTAGCACTGACCTGAAGAGGCTGGATTTGGTCAGAATATCATACCCATGAAGTAGACATTCACTGTGTGGAACACCAAACAACTGTGACTGAGGCTCTGTCAGGATTGCGGCAGCACTACATTTACATGCACATATAATCCACTATCCACTCGTTTTCCGGTTTTCCATACCCTTGGTGCACACTAGGGCAGGTTAACTCAGTAGTTGCATACATACCGCACAGATATCCATTCGAGTACCGCATACGTCCCCCATATCCCACAATAAAAACACACAGACACCAGATACAGTATCTCACAAAAGTGAGTACACCTCTCACATTTTTGTAAATATTTGATTATATCTTTTCATGTGACAACACTGAAGAAATGACACTGTGCTACAATGTAAAGTAGTGAGTGTACAGCTTGTGTAACAGTGTAAATTTGCTGTCCCCTCAAAATAACTCAACACACAGCCATTAATGTCTAAACCTCTGACAACAAAAGTGAGTACATCCCCAAGTAAAAATGTCCAAATCGGGCCCAATTAGCCATTTTCCCTCCCCGGTGTCATGTGACTTGTTAGTGTTACAAGGTCTCAGGTGTGAATGGGGAGCAAGTGTGTTAAATTTGGTGTCATCGCTCTCACACTCCCTCATACTCGTCACTGGAAGTTCAACATGGCACCTCATGGCAAAGAACTCTATGAGGATCTGAAAAAGAATTGTTGCTCTATATAAAGATGGCCTAGGCTATAAGAAGATTGCCAAGATCCTGACACTGAGCTGCAGCACGGTGGCCAAGACCATACAGCAGTTTAACAGGACAGGTTCCACTCAGAACAGGCCTCACCATGGTGGACCAAAGAAGCTGAGTGCACGTGCTCAGCGTCATATCCAGATGTTGTCTTTGGGAAATAGACGTATGAGTGCTGCCAGCATTGCTGCAGAGGTTGAAGGGGTGGGAGGTCAGCCTGTCAGTGCTCAGACCTTACGCCGCACACTGCATCACATTGGTCTGCATGGCTGTCGTCCCAGAAGGAAGCCTCCTCTAAAGATGATGCACAAGAAAGACCACAAACAGTTTGCTGAAGACAAGCAGACTAAGGACATGGATTACTGGAGCCATGTCCTGTGGTCTGATGAGACCAAGATAAACTTATTTGGTTCAAATGTTGTCAAGTGTGTGTGGCGGCAACCAGGTGAGGAGTACAAAGACAAGTGTGTCTTGCCTACAGTCGAGCATGGTGGTGGGAGTGTCATGGTCTGGGGCTGCATGAGTGCTGCCGGCACTGGGGAGCTACAGTTCATTGAGGGAACCATGAATGCCGACATGTACTGTGACATACTGAAGCAGAGCATGATGGAATACTGCATACTGTATTCCAGCATGATAACGACCCCAAACACACATCCAAGATGACCACTGCCTTGATAAAGAAGCTGAGGGTGAAGGTGATGGACTGGCCAAGCATGTCTCCAGACCTAAACCCTATTGAGCATCTGTGGGGCATCCTCAAATGGAAGGTGGAGGAGCACAAGGTCTCTAACATCCACCAGCTCCGTGATGTCGTCATGGAGGAGTGGAAGAGGACTCCAGTGGAACCTGTGAAGCTCTGGTGAACTCCATGCCCAAGAGGGTTAAGGCAGTGCTGGAAATAATGGTGGCCACACAAAATATTGACACTTTGGGCCCAATTTGTACATTTTCACTTAGGGGTGTACTCACTTCTGTTGCCAGCGGTTTAAACATTAATGGCTGTGTGTTGGGTTATTTTGAGGGGACCGCAAATTTACACTGTTACACAAGCTGTACACTCACTACTTTACATTGTAGCAAAGTGTCATTTCTTCAGTGTTGTCACATTAAAAGATATAATGAAATATTTACAAAAATATGAGGGGTGTACTCACTTTTGTGAGATATTGTATATTCACTAGTAAATGTTTATTGTATTTAGCTGCACGTCGTGTTGTGTTTTCAGTTGTCTGTGTGTGTTGCGTCTTAGTCCAGGTTACCAGAAGCAAAAGGCCAACCACATAAATGATCCAGAAAATCAGATACTGCTGAATTCCCATGCTGCACCTGCACAATCACGCCGTTAATTGGACTGTCTTAACTGTTGTTTGTTTGGGGGGGAGTTGGGAATACAAAATCCAAGTTAATTCCTGTATAAAAGTGAATATTGTATATATTATGTTATATAATGTATAGTGATGACTGGGTATATATGTTATGATACTGAAAATTATATGTAATTATATATATTGTTGTTTACGAAAAGGTATTGATTTAATACTTACCTCTGGGAGAACATGGAGGAGTCCATGTGGGTGGAGTTTCCAGGTTAAAAGCCAGGCCCTGTTTGTTTAGGGTGGGTTATAGTTTGGAGTTGCAGTGTGAGTGGTCTGTGTGTATTTATTGTTCTATGGATGAATTTACCAGCCAAGTGCTGAAGTGTATATATTTTTGTATAGTTTTCCTCCATTTTCTCTGTTTCCCCTATTTTGTCTATTTTTTGCGCCTTCATGTGGATGTACATATTTTCGCGCACATTTGTTGTATTGTAAATAGACTGTAAATAGGAGCGCTGTCAATAAAACACCTATGCAAAAAAGTGCTATTGTGGCCTTGCCATCAATTTTCTTGTGGAGGACCGTTTTTTCATCACGCCTCGTCACAACAACCATGTCGATCTGTGTCTCAAAGGTAGAACGAGCATTACAGAGGCCAACACAGAGGAGCTGAAACTCCCACAGCTCTGTGTGCTACAGCCAGTCCCTTGTGTTCCTGCAGGATCTGCTACAATGGACAGGAGTCAAGAACTGGAATGACACGACCACCAAATCCAGCAGTTCATTCATTCTTAATAACATTAAATAGGAAATGTAGAAGTGTTTAGGTCAAGACCCTGAATTCCCAGAAACTCAGACACCTGAGGTTCTTACTCCAGAAACGGTCCAGGACATTGACCTTATCTGAGTGATCTGCTGCACTATTTTGTTATGTTTTTATTTTTTATTTTTATTTGTTTATTTTTTTTAGGTTTATCAGGTAAGACTAAACTGTAATAGTCAGTCCTGAATGTGATAAAAGGATGTATCAGACATTCAGCACCTAGTAGTAACACAAGTGGGATCCTAATCATAGCAATATTACAGAGGTAAAGATGGAGACATTAGTTATATATTAAATAAATGGTTTAATTGATAGATGATCATGAATCATTACAGGTTCATGCCAAATAATATAGCTCATAGCAGCAAAGTGTGACTTTAACCTCCTCCTACAAACCCACCAACTTGTATAAAAGCAGTCTTAACCAGAAAAAACTGACAAACAGAGAGAGATCAGTGAAGTGAGAGAGAGATTTACATGAAGACGGCCGAGTGATCCTCTTTCTCCCAGAATAGAGCAGCACTTTCAGCAGATGTTCAACTTCCTTCAGCCAAACTCACTGAAGCACAACACACAGCACTGAATCTACAGCTAAACACACTCTCTCATCACACTGATAATGACTATTAACTCTAATAAAAGAACACACAATGTCCAAAATGAAGCTTTATTTCAGCAGAGCAAAACTACAGGAAGAGCAACAGGACAGTGAAGAGAGTAAAGACAGAAATGTCAGCATTGTGTAGAATTGAAACTCTATTGTAGATGGATGTGTAAGCAGCTCAGTGTTCAATTCTATCTTGGAGCTGTTAGACTTCACACTGGCTCTTTCTGAACGTGACCGGATGATCGACGTTGTCATGGGAGACCTTACAGACAAACTCCTCCCCCTTTTCCCAGAGCGCTTTGCTGAGGGTCAGGGTGCTGCTGCGTGTGTACCCGTCCTTCTTCTGTTCTTCTGCGCTGGTCAGAACCCCGTCCTTCACCTCTGAGCCGTCCACAGTCCAGCTCACCAGCGCCCCCTGTGGAGAGTAGGCAGACAGCAGGCAGAGCAGCGAGGCCGATCCCTCAGACAGCTGCAGAGAGGAGGGAGGGAGCAGAGACACGGAGGGCTTCACCGTGGGACCGGCTGGAGACCACAAACACACAAGAAACACACATTTACACACGCTTACACAACATTTACTCATCACTGCTGATTCACATTACTGCAGTTCAGTAGAACTACTCAGCAGGAGAACATTTACTAGTCACTCGTTATATTGTGGAGCGACTCGGACTTTGATCAGATTTATTCTGGGAGTGTATTCCAGTCCTCCTAAGTTGTTCTGCTACTTTTACATGTAGTCCTACAGTAAAATAAAGACACTGATGATGTAAATACACTGATATTCCACAGAATCAGGGCTGGAAAATACATCACACCTTCCCTTTGAGTTTCCTGATAACAAGATTTACTCGATTAGAAATCACATATCTGGCAAAAAGTCTGAGAAATCAGTCCAGTGATGGAAATAACCACATCACACCACATCCACCTTTCTACACACTGTTTATCTTTGTTTGGAGATTCAAAATCAGTACATCAGTGAAATGATAGAAGGCTAACAGACACAGGATTAAGTTTTATACCATGTCCTTCACAGCACACAATATGAACTTAAGAAGCTGTGAATGTAAAAGTGCTCCGTTTACTGAGGAACACACTGCGTACTTATTCAGCTAACAGCTCACTCCTCATTTATTCTTTCTTATAAATTATTTTTATTGTACTGTCAGAGTTAAAAAACCCTACATTCATTATCATTAAGTATAAATTATAATAAATAAATAAATAAATAAATAAATAAATTAGTGAATTTATAATGCCTACATTATT